>NC_091748.1:77723169-77743169 GCF_043380555.1 Nothobranchius furzeri
CACTGCTCTCGGGACACGGTCAAAGCTCTGCCGGAGGTGGGAGTTGAAGACCGTCGTGACAGGTTCTTCTGCCAGGCGTTCCCAGCAGACCCTCACTATGCGTTTGGGTCTGCCAGGTCTACGCGGCATCTTCCCCTGCCATCTGATCCAACTCACCACCAGGTGGTGATCAGTTGACAGCTCCGCTCCTCTCTTCCCTCGGGTGTCCAAAACATACGGCCGCAGGTCAGATGATACGACTACAAAGTCGATCATCGACCTGCGACCTAGGCTGTCCTGGTACCAAGTGTACCGATGGGCATTATGTTTGAACATGGTGTTCGTTATGGCCAAACTGCGGCTTGCACAGAAGTCCAATAACAAAACACCACTTGAGTTCAGATCAGGTGGGCCGTTCCTCCCAATCACACCCCTCCAGGTCATGCTGTCATTGCCCACGTGAGCACTGAAGTCCCCCAGCAGAACAATGGAGTCCCCTGATGGAGCACTATCTAGCACTCATCCCAGGGACTCCAAAAAGGGTGGGTATTCTGAACTGGTATTTGGCCCATAAGCACAAACAACAGTCAGGACCCGTTCCCCGACCCGAAGGCGCAGGGAAGCTTCCCTCTCGTCCCCCGGGGTAAACCCCAACACACAGGCAGAGAGTCTTGGGGCTAACAAAAAGCCAACCCCAGCCCTCCGCCTCTCACCTGGCGCAACAGCAAAGGAGTGTGTCCACCCCCTCTCAAGGACTTGGGTTCCAGAGCCAATGCTATGTGTCGAGGTGAGTCCGACTATATCTAGCCGGTACCGCTCAACCTCTGCCACAAGCTCCGGCTCCTTCCCCGCCAGCGAGGTGACGTTCCATGTCCCAAAAACCAGTTTCCTTGTCCGGGGATCGGACCGCCAAGGCTCCTGCCTTGGTCTGCCAGCCGATCCACATTGCACCGGACCCTTCATGTTCCTTCTGCGGGTGGTGGGTCCAGTTGGATGAGCCCATGTATCCGGTTCGGGCTGGGCCCGGCCGGGCGAAAGCCCGGCCACCAGACGCTCGCTCACAGGCCCCAACCCCAGGCCTGGCTCCAGGGTGGGACCCCGGTAACCCTCCGGGCCGGGTACTCCGACTCTTTGAATTTATTTCCATGAAAGATCCTGTGAAATAATAATTGTTGTCATATATATTTATTAATAGGAATAAAAGAGCAGTGAGTAATGAGTGAGTGTCCTTAAACAGTTGGGAAAATAATTGTGTTTATTTGAGTGCCGCTGCCTGAGGTCGCTGATCTGATGATGAGCGTCTCATCCAGGACGGGATAACCTTCAGACCAGAAGATATCTAAAGCACTCCGAACATTTAATATTTCTTATTGCTGGGAGGTCAGAAAGGCTCTTAGGCTCTCGTCCTTCTGGGTTAATGTCTCTTTTGTCCTCCTGTCTCATTCCTTTAATCAGTTAAATTGGTTATAAACTCTTTTAATGTCTAAGAATGACATCAGGTCAAATGCGCGACTCACATAAGGCTAACAGTAAAGCTTAATTTTTATGTGTGAAAATAAAAGAAATGTTAAAACATAAAATTGTGTCACAAATCTGCTCCAGACTGGAGAAATGAGCCTTTTTTCCTGACTTTACTTATTAAAACTCACTTAGAATTCTGCTTTTAAGCACATTTGTTTTGCTGATGCAATTATATTTGACTTTGTTCTGTTTGACAGATTTGGTTTGAACGTGAGTCGGCGTTTTGTCGTTTGAAGGTCAGATTTGATTATGTTGCAGACAGACGTGCAGCCATCGCTCCTGTCTGGCCTGGACGGCAGCGATGGCTGTTGTGGGCGGCGCTGCCGGTAACGCAGAGGAACGGAGCGTTTGCAGGAAATGATGGATGCTAGGCAGCGATCAGCTGATGAGTCAGAACTCAAACCTCCAAAAACATGAAAACTTAAAGCTGTTCATTAGCTTCTGCATATCGTTTATCTGAGCCCAGAAATGTCACTCTCAACGTCAACAGCTGTGACCCACAAATCTACCTTTTTTACTCAAAGTGTCAGAAATCAACTGTTTTGCTGTAAAGCAACAGTGACAATAATAATAATAATTAATAATAATAATAGCAATAATAATAATAACAGTAATTATAACAATAAGAATAATAACATTAATAATAATAATAACATTAATAATATAATAATAATAATAATAATAATAGTAATAACATTAATAATAACCGTAATTATAACAATAACAATAATAACATTAATAATAATAATAATAATAATAATAATCATAATATTAACAATAATAATAATAACGGTAATTATAACAATAACAATAATAACATTAATAATAATAATAACATTAATATAATAATAATAATAATAATAATAATAATAATAATAGTAAAAACATTAATAATAACAGTAATTATAACAATAACAATAATAACATTAATAATGATAATAATAATAGTAACATTAATAATAATATAATAATAATAGTGATAATAACAATAATTATAACATAACATAACATTAATAATAATAACAATAATTAAAACATTAATAATAATAGTAATAATAATAATAATAATAATGGTAGAGCAGCAGGTCCCTTATTAATAATAATAATTATGAGATTAGCAGAAATGTGACATCCCCACCCAGCTCTCACAGCTCCTTATGTGAGCCGTCTTCACTGAGCAGTGTCGGTTTGGTTGTAAGAAATGATCTTGACCACGCTGGTCTCATGATGCAGGAACCAATCATCACTGGTGGGATTAAAGGGAACCTCTGAGTAATTAACACATTTTAAAATGGTGTATACCTGTGTTTGTACACCACCTTCTTAGGGCTCTACAGCCCCCCAAGGCACTTCACAACACAATCAGTCACTCACCCATTCACACGCTGGTGATGATGAGCTACGATGTAGCCACAGCTGCCCTGGTGTATGCTGACACAGGCGAGGCTGCTGAACACCGGCGCCACCGGCCCATTTACCATTTAAAGTAGACATAAGTTGTTATTTTGAGGACACCAGACATTGCCCATCATGCTTTGCTTCTGATCACATCCAGCTGGTTTCAACGACGTGTGAGCAGGTTTTACTTCAGGTTGGAGCGATGGTCGTCTCCCACGGAGACGGTAAACATTGATCTCCTGTTTTTTTGCATAGAAACAGCTGCCATAGAGTTCCTGTTTAATCAGATGAACGAGACGAGGAGGACATTTCCTCTCTTTTCTGATGATGTCGTGCTAATTGAACACTCTGAGCTTTGCATTCATCTTCATTATCTCTGAACGTCTTAGGAGCTGCTCGTGTTCTTCCCAAACGACGCCTCGTTGTGCCACTTCGTTCCCAGATGCTGATGCTGAAATGCATCACAACATCACGGCTTGTTTTGGGTGGTCAGGATGGATCCGTGAGGGCTGCAGATTTGTTGGGATGATAAATACGAATCTGGATCAAATTGTGCCGAGACAGCACCTTAGCTTCCAGCTTCAGTTATAAAACACCCAAAGGACCAAAGTGCTGTACACCAAATACTGAAACCCATGGTACATAAAACAACATCTGAAAGAAATAACTGTGTTAAAATAATCAGAACAACAATACAATGAACAATACAAAGTACAATCATACTTTGAGGTGGACTCTACAATCTCTGGTGCTGAGGTCACTGAAGTGGTTAAAAATCTCGTCGATGGGAAGGCTCCGGGGGTGGATGAGATCCGCCCGGAGTTCATTAAGGCTCTGGGTGTTGTAGGGCTGTGTTGGATGATGCAACTCTGCAATACTGCTAGGAAATCGGGGGCAGTACCATGTAACTTTGATGGACAGGATTTCTAGGTGCAGCCAAGGTTGTTGAGGGGCTCCGTTTTGGTGGCCTGAGGATCAGGTCTCTGCTTTTTGCAGATGATGTGGTCCTGTTGGCTTCATCAGAACATGATATCCAGCTCTAACTGGAGCGCTTCGCATCTGAGTGTGAAGCAGCTGGGATGAGAATCAGCTCCTCTAAATCTGAGACCATGGTCTTGATTCGGAAAAGGGTAGAAGGCCTTCTCCGGGTCAGGGATGAGGTCCTGTCCCAAGTGGAGGAGTTTAAGTATCTCGGGGTCTTGTTCACGAGTGAGGGAAAGGTGGAGCGTGAGATCGATTGGCGGATCGGTGCTGCGTCTGCAGTGATGCGGGCGTTGTACCGGTCTGTCGTGGTGAAGAGAGAGCTGAGTCAGAAGGTGAAGCTCTCGATTTACCGGTGATTCTGTTAGCATCATAACAGCAGAGCATCTAAAGCTTTTAGGGATCCGATATTTATCTACAGGAAATACCTTACCTGTTGGGGGTGTAACTTCAAGTGAGCGGAGTCTCAAGGGGCAGGAAATAGTCCGCTGACCAGAGGAATACCCAAGGCTAACCATATACCTACCAAACCAGTTAATTTCTGGTTTTTAAACACCTTTTGCTCATTAAATGTCACACAGATGTTTTAAAATGCTTCATTACCTGGTTTTAAATCGCTACCATTTATCAGGAGACAGTTTTATTTAGTTGATGTTGTTTGTTTCAATTCAATTCAATTTTATTTATAAAGCGCCAAATCACGACAAGAGTCGTCTCAAGGCACTTCACATAATAAACATTCCAATATAGGTCAGTTCATTAAGCCAATCAGAAATAATGTTTCCTATATAAGGAACCCAGCAAATTGACTAGTGTCAGTGACTATACAGCAATCCTCATACTAAGCAAGCATTTAGCGACAGTGGAGAGGAAAACTCCCTTTTAACAGGAAGAAACCTCCAGAGGATCCTGGCTCAGTATAAGCAGCCATCCTCCACGACTCACTGGGGATGGAGAAGACAGAGCACGCACACACACACACACACACACACACACACACACACACACACACACACACACACCAATTAGTGTTTCTATGGTTACATTGTGATTTCTTAGTAAATATTCTATTAGGTGAGAGATAAACTTTATTATATTTATCCTAGTGAATCTATAATTAAACGGGTAAACTAGTAGTAGCACATCCAACGTCAAGGAAAGCAAAATGTTATTATCAGGAGAGGGAGAGGGAGAACCAAACAACATCTAAATAATTCTGCTGAAGTGTCAGAAACTACAAAAACAAAATCGATGGTGGCTGAACTCAACTCAGATGTCTAGTTGTGCAGAAAACTTTGATGTTTAATATTTAAGCGGAGAGTATTAAGTTACTCTGCGGAAACTAGATGATGGTCCATTTGATTTCCAGACAGCCATAAAGATATCATACTTTAAAGTCAGTATAATGTATTTTATTAATTCATAAGAATTAATCAATTCCAGGTTTGTTTAGTAAACATCATCAACATAACTCATTTTTATGCATACCGTATATATTGTTTGCATTATTATGGGCTGTATACCCAAAAGCAGCTGAGGTCTAAAGTTCATATTGTTTGAGCCAAGTGTGACATCATCGCCCCATCAGGAGATATGGACAAACTTCAACTGTACATCTCCTTTAAGCCCCATGAGATGTCTAAGCTGCAGCTGTTACACACCTGCTTAGACTCTATCAGAACCTGGATGGTGGGAGCTTTCTTCAGCTGAATGAAGATAAGACTGAGATCCTCATCTGTGCCCCAGACAAGCTGGTTCCCAAAGTCAGAGACTCTCTTGGTCAGCTTGCTTCCCACACCAAACCTCCTGTCAGGAATCTTGGCGTGACCTTTGACCCAGCTCTCACCCTGGATTCTCATGTCAGTTCTCTTGTTCGCTCTTCCTTCTTCCATCTCAGGAACGTTGCTAAGCTGAGTCCCATTCTGTCCCGCTCTGAACTTGAGACAGTTCTCCACACCTTCATCTCCTCACACTTAGACTACTGTAACTCTCTTTTCACGTGTCTGAGCAGAACCTCCCTGAACCGTCTACAGGTGGTTCAGAACGCCTGTGCTCGGCTTCTGACCAAGTCCTCCAAACACGCCCACATCACCCCGCTTCTCCTCCAGCTTCACTGGCTGCCAGTCAACTTCAGGGTTCATTTCAAGATCCTGGTTCTGGTCTATAGGGCCTTACATGGACAAGCACCATCTTACATTGGTGATCTTCTTAGTCCCTACACCCCCAGCAGGTCCCTGAGGTCCAGTGATCAAAGCCTACTGGTTGTGCAGCACCAGGCTAAAGGTCAAAGGTGACAGATCATTTGCTGCTGTGGCCCCCAGACTCTGGACCTCTCTCCCCCTGAGCCTGAGATCAGTGGACTCAGTGGTCTCCTTTAAAAAGCAGCTGAAGACTCACTTGTTCAAGCTGGCTTTTGTATGACCTTCTTCACCTCTCTCTCTTTATTCTGCTCTCCCCACCTATTCCACCTTCCTCAGGATCCACTGATTTCCCTCTTTCCTGTTCACTCTCTCTCTTTCTTAACATTTTTTTAAATCACAATCGTCTATTTTTGCTCATTTTAAATATATTTTTAAACATTTTCTAAATGCTTTTTTATATTTTTACATTTTTTGTTTTTGTGAAGCGCCTCGTGATTTTTATCTTGAGAGGCGCAATAGAAGTGATATTTTCTTCTTCTTCTTCAAATGAATGTGGTTTCAATAATAACACGTTTAGGTTTTTCTGCAGGCTTGGCTGCGATGTGCGCTGCAGGACTGCTTTCTACACGTGGACCGAACCTTCGGCAGATGTCACAAGTGAGACTTTGGTTTTATTGTAGATTTCACCTAAAGAGATGTTTGTTGCATCTCTGGTTGCTTATTGGAAACATCAAAACGCCGGTATTAAGGTTGCAAATCAGCTGGTGCGGCGTCCTCGTGACACATTAAGGAGGAGATTAAGAGAAAGCCAGCGTCTGCACTGGAAACCAGCAGCCTGATGGGAATTGATCGTGATTTCTCACTAGAAGCCGTGTCTCGTGGCCCCATTAAGGGGTAAACTCATCTCTGCGTTTATTGAAATGGATAAATCAGCTGCAGCCCTCAGGGCCGCTTCTCCCTAAGTAAACAGACACACAACATTTATTATTATTACTCATCACCGTCAGACTTTAACTTCCTTTAACTGGTTAGTTAGACGCTTTGGTTTATGAGTTTGCAGATGTAGAGACAAAAAGATCAGAGACAATAAACCGCTGTAGGAGAATTTTGTTTTTGAAATAACAGATGAGCGATTTAACCTATCCGGTGCTTAAAGACAAACGTAACTCTAGCCAGCCAGGTGAGTGCAGATCAGATCCCACAGGTGCTGACATACAGATCACACCTACCGATGTGGATTAAAGCTGCTAAAACCCTCCGAGTCCAACGTTTTAGACCAGAACACCTGCTCTAATGACATTTTTATGAGTGTTAATGCTGATTAGTCATTGAAGGACCAGCCATAACTCTTATGGGGGCAATAAAAGCCTTTATTCTCGTGGGACAAGAGGAACCTTTGGTGAAACACACTTGATTCAAATGAAGTGTGTCTATAAAAGCCTTAATGCATGAATGCTCCCTAAATAAAGAATCAATGAAAGGAGTTGTTCCAGTGACGTAAACCTGGAGAAAACAGATGAAATCAAACTGACTCGTCAGACGTGGTTGTGACTTCCAAATGAAGACGGATGGGATTGGATGAACTTCCTGTGCAGAAGCTTCCTGATGGAACGCTGTGAAGATCAGTTCAATTCAATTCAATTCAAAAATACTTTATTGATCCCAGAGGGAAATTGATTGCTGTAGTAGCTCAGAATAATAATAATTATCTACTTATCAACTTTCTGTGTATGACTCGTCTTTGCTCATCTGTCAATATACTTGATACTTATTTTACCACCATCTGCTTGTCGCCCCTCCCTGTACTCTAGTCCTTGGTTTCCCTTTACCAGGTTCTCTTTTTTCACAACCACCATGGTTATGACAACATTTGAAAAAAATATGTCACCATTTAGATTGTTACCATGCAAATTGATGCCTTAAATAAGAAAAACTGAGACTAAGTGAGAGAATAAGCATAACTTCAGAAGAATTCCTTTCACCAGACTGCAAACGTCAGGCCTGCCGCTCTGGGCTCGGTGTGCTTTATCTTCTTTCAACAAACCCAGCAGTAGATCGACTTTATTGCTCAAACAACGTCCCTTCATGTAAATATACTCATGCTGTTTTGGGTGCATAATGGTGGATATGCTGAGCAGGCTGGGTAAAAGCAAGGATCCAAGGCCTTACAAGGCTCCAGCGTCGTACCCTGGAGGATATGAAAGAGTCCGACTCATCACAGCAGCGAAGCACAGCTCAGCAGTCTTAACTGGTGTGGAGGTCACCCAGAGACCTGATCACAGCTATGTGGAGGGAGACAGCAGGATCAAAAGCATCCTCAACCAAGACAAATATCCAGTGAGGCATCGCCTGAAAGAAAAATGAGGCAGAGGAAGAAAGAGCTGACAGGTTTCAGCACGTTAATGGTGGAGAAGCTTTTGTGCATTCAGACGGTGTTAGCGTGTGTTGGCCTGATGGAGCGGAGGATGAGGGGACACTTCAAAGCAGCGTTTTGTTGAATGTAAGCATCGCAGCCGTTTCACATCTCAACGAGGATGTGGGCCGTTAGCGGAGCTAGCAGTCAATTTCCTGTTTTGTTTCCAGATAGAAACTCCAACAAGACGAACATGAGCGTTAAAAAGTGCCTGGGATGCAACATGGGGGAGCCACGAGGCCCAGAGGTGGGAAGAAATCAGAATCGAACCAGATTTGGCTTTGAGGCACACCGAGAGAACTTGTGTTTAATCAGCAAAAAAGTCGCCTCCTGGTGGGATCTATTCTCGGAGTGTGCTCAGAATCAACATGGAGCACATGCAACGACACAGGGAGGCGAGTCTGCCTCCGGGAGGAAGGAGTCAAAGTTTCCAAGTGGTGCTCGCTGCAGAACCACAAAGGTGGAGCTGCACCAGAAGGTGGAGCTGCACCAGGGTCAGCCCCGCCCATTCCAGAATCAGCCCCGCCCATTCCATCAGAGTCAGTCCAATTCCTTCCAGTTGTCAGACTTGATAGCATTCTGGAACCAAAGAGGGTGTTATAGCTAAAAAATGCAAGATTGAGGACGGAGTTGAGAAGTTAATTGAACAGTTTGTGTAAAGGTTCCATATAATTAAAAATCTAACTTTTGGAACTTTTAATCGTGTTATATTGTCATTTCCTCATAAGAAACACGCCAAAGCCATTTTTGGCCTCATTCATACATTTTCCTCTGATCTCAGCTTCAATTTGGTCTCCTCCCCCGAAGCGGGTCTGGTCTTGGTTCTCAAATCTGGATATTCTGTGAATTTTCTGACTAATTATTTCTGAAATGACTTCTACTGAGACACCGCCAATAAACCATACATCCCATCTATAGAGACACATTGAGTAGCACAATTACATGTAACGCCAAATGCTGCTTATCAGATGTGGTGGCGTAGTGGTGATGGAGTCAGGTTGACATGCAGAACTGCACAGGTTCACCCCACAGTAGTGGACATATTAGGTAGTCCAAAATCCCTTTTCTTCATTTCTAGCTACACTTGCCAGTACTATGTTTACAACAATTTACTGGTATACCGTTTAACATATAATGACTAATGTGTTTATTTATTTATTTATTTATTCGTTTATTTAGCCAGTGTGAGTCCATTTGTGAGCAGAGTTTCAACTAAAATGCTGTTTAGGAACGACCAAATTCAAAGAACTTTTAGAGACATAAATATTTTGCTGAAAATAAACATTACAACTAAAATATAAACAAATTAAATGTTTCAGCTGGCTAAATAGATTGATGCCGACCTCACCGAGAATCGAACCAGCATCAGCTGAGGGGAAAGCAAAACCTTCATTCAGACGATCTTGCCACTGGACCACCAGAACCCATTCGTTAAATTTACATGCTGTTATATGTCCGTTTTGTTGGAGCGGCTATGGGCAGATTTTCATTAAGAGAAACCTTTTCATTTCGAGATATATGCAGGCTTTGTCACGTAGCAAGTTATATTTATTTTGTTTAATTGAAGCATAGAACATAGCATTAACGACTGTAAACTAGTAACAGCCGTAATTCATGTGGGTCAGGTTAGTTTGAGATAAAGTTGAAAAACAAAAACGGAAGTCAGTGGGCTAGGCTGAAGTTAAGAAGTTTGCGTGAATGGGCGGGGCTGACTCCGGTGCAGCTCCGCCTTTGTAGGTCTCTAGTGGGCCATTCCCATCTGTACCGGGTCGGCCCGGGCCGGGTAGCCCCCGTCGGCCCCAGCCTGGCCCGGTTGATTCCACACATCCTTGTCTTAAGCCCATGTGGGCTGATTCTACCCACCAATCAGAGGCTTGCTCTAATGGAAGGTGTGAATTTGCTGTCAGCAGTGGGCGTGTTGGCCCTGGTCGGCCTGAAGCAGTACCCCTCGGGAAGAGGGCCGAGAATGAGCCTTGGTTGGCCCGGGAAAATTCCAGGCCACCCAGATATGTAAACAACCTACGCTACCCGGCCCGGGCCGACCCGGTACAGGTGGGAATGGGGCTTATGTCTGCAGCGAGCACCCTCTCAAAGTTTCTGCTCTCACTTCACGTTAGACACAGAAACGATGGAGAAGGACCCGAGTTCAGTGGGGTTGGATCTGAATGAAACAAACCAAGAGGCAGGAAAAGGCCAAACTTTAACCCTTTGATGCCATTTAATCAACATTTTCTTGCTCCATCTTCCAGATGCTCAAAATATTTACCAAAAACTTCAGTTTCACCTTTTCACTCCACGTTTTATCAAGTCAAATTTACAAACAAGACCCTAAAAAGGTGTTTTTAGACCTGAAGAACTGTGAATCCTGGTGAGCCTCGAGGACTTCCTCACACTAGAGTCCAAAGGATCGCGGTCGGAGCTTCGCTCATGGATGCCGGAGCCAGATCCTTGTTGGGCTAGTTGTCTCGGGGAGTCCATCAAGGCGAGGACCAGGTCTGCATTTGTTCAGACTAAAATGGAAATTTGTGGGTTGGAGGTGTGATGTAATTTCAACTATATGTAAACTTGACCCTGCGCTCAACGCCTTATGACTGCAGTCCATCGGCGAGAAACTGCCTAAACAGTGAAGTCCTGCTAAGATGAACACGTCCTGGTTGGGCGTGTTTAGAGTAAAAAATATTACAAAAATAAGTGTGGTTTACTGAAAAAAACCATGTTATGATTATTTCTGATTCTAATGAGTTTTTCCACACAGGCTGAACATGAAGATAGTCTCCTACACCTATCTCCTGCAGTAGCTTCTGATAGAAAACAGACGGTGAAACTCTAGGATTAGAAAATCCTGACAGATCTACGTCACACTGTCACCAACATTCATGGACTCACCCATCTGGACTCACGACGGGGAAGGCTGTTGTTGGTTTAGCGTCCAGGAAACAGCAGAGAACGTCTCAGCTAGTAGAAGCTAACGTTAGCATTAGCAACTCCACCACACAGCGGAACTTCTCCAGGCTCGTGTTTGTTGTGGAGATAAAACATCAACGTTGTTGTGCAGAGTCGTGTCGTTAGCCAATCAGAGGAGAGATGTCCAAATATCAGGAAATAAGACTCCAAATCCTGTCGTGTTCAGCTCAGCTGTGACACGACTCATTTCTAGTTCCTGAAAAGGAACCGCTGCTCTGCCTTCGAGGTAACACCTCGGCTCATTTTGGCCCAAATCCTCTGCAAACACCCAGAGTAAAAATAACGAAGGCCTGATGACTTTATTCTAACAGAAGGTACCGCTTCTCCATTAGAGACAAAAACCAGTTTGGTCACCTTTACTAGGTTCTGTTTAATGAAGTTACTTCAAAAGTCGCTCACATACAGAACCAATGGAAAAGTGCCGTCTTCCCAGCTGACTGGTACCAAAGCATTAAACCTTTAATCCAGAATAAAGGACGTTTCATTTTTTAGCATCTGAAGGAACTTGACAGTATTTACATTCATGTTTTTGAACACAAGAACAACCCTCTGCTTGAACTTGGTCTGAAACCTTTACACCAAAACAGAAGAAAGCGCAGCAGATTGAAATATTGCATCCCCCAGCCTGGACATGGAGGTCTCCCTGTAATCCAGGTGTGTTGGGACACACAAACATCTAAACGTTTAAAGCTGATCCATGTTCTTTAACAGCCTGCATGTTTGTGAAGGACGTCTTTGTTTACGTCAGCGCAGAGGAACTCGTGTCCGTTTATCTTCTGCTGACAAAATAAGAAACGTTTGGTTTTAATCGCTCCTGAGAGGATTCCCCCCACCAGGACACAAATCACTTAAATATGTATTTATGTGTACATTTACACACGTCTAAGGCTGCAGGTATTTCCACACATCCCATAAAAACAGTCCAGCCAATCCCCTAGAGGTGTGAGGTTCGTCCCGGGGCCCCGTCAGCAGTAGAGGGACATGCTGGTGTTCTGATACAGGTACATGTAGGCATCACAGAACAGACGCTTGGCCACGCCCTTCATGTCCCGCGGCACCTGATTGGCTAGCTCGGCGGGAGACATTTCCAGGTACATGCCGACCTCGGGGCAGGCTTGGACTTCTGGGATGTTGAAGCCGTCTCTCTCACCTGGAACAGAACAGCGCCCGAGTGAGCTGGCGTGGGTTTGGGGAGTGGTTAAACGCGAACGTCCGCCCACCTTGTCTGTCGGCCATGCTGTCGAAGAAGATCCAGTCTTGGCTGCTCGGTCCGTGTTTGACGAAGGACACGTAGTGGCTCGTCTCGATGCAGAGCACGGCAAACAGCTCCAGCCGGTCGCGGGTCATGGTGTGTGGGAACCCGCGGCCCAGGTAACTCTTAGGGATGTCCAGTAGAACGGGCTTATGGGACCGGCGCTGAGGATGAGCGTGCACCTGGGGGCACACTCACGGGTCACGGCTGTTGCCTTCACAACACTTTAGCCATTCTTTAAAGCAGCAGGAAGCAGGATGTAGAGTTCTGAACTGGTTGTTTCTGCACTTCAGCCAGAACTAGATGGGACTCGTCTGACGAAGGATGATTAGCTGCTGAGTTACTTAAAGCTTTCCGCTTCCTAAACAACATTCCTGTCGACTATGAACATCAACTCTGTCTGATAAACGAGCAACATGCTGGCCGATCAGCGTAACTCTGCTGCCACGATGTGGCTAACGAATGCGTTGAGTAGTATGGTGAGGCAGGAGTTTTACAGCATTTGTGCTGCCACACTCGGCTGCATGGTGGCGCAGTGGTTAGCACTGTTGCCTCGCGGCATGAAGGTTGCAGGTTCCAAACTCGGCTGCGGCCTTTCTGCGTGGAGTTGCGTGTTCTCGCCATGCATGCGTGGGTTTCCTCCAGGTACTCCGGTTTCCCCCACAGATCACAACATGCCCTATAGGTTATAAATTGTAAGGAACTTTGGATAAAAGCGTCTGCTAAATGAGTAAACGTAAACATAATGTCGCCGCAACGTCAGACTTGTAAATGAATATTACGCCTTGGCGCAATGGGGGAGGTGTCACGATCACGTGGGAAGTTACCGTCAAGCCCCGGCTGACAACTATTTAAACACAAACAGCAAGTTTTGCATTTGTGAACAGAATCAGCGGAGATGATAAACTGGAGTGATGCAGATCTCCAGGAGCTTCCCTCCATTAGAGCTAGAGCTCAAATCACCAGAGACTGCACGGGCACTGTGGAGGACCTTCAGGAACTCACATATGAACCCCCTCCTTTCTCTGACTCTCAAAAAGAGTGACTGAAATCTGACAAAAGACCCCCCCCCCCCCCCCCCAAAAAAAAAGAAACTCGTAGGATCCACACAATTCACGTGAATGCCACATTTGGCCTCAAAAAATGTCAATTTTTGCAAAAATGGTAAATGGCCTGTATTTGATGTAGCGCCTCCTAGAGTCCTGGAACCCCCCAAAGTGCTTTACAACACAACCAGTCACATTCACACACTGGTAGTGATGAGCTACGATGTAGCCACAGCTGCCCTGGGGTGCACTGACAGAGGCGAGGCGGCAGAGCACAGGCGCCGGTCCCTCCGACCACCACAAGCAGACAAGGTGGGTTAAGTGTCTCGCCCAAGGACACAACGATGACAGACTGAGCGGGGCTCGAACCTGCAACCTTCCGATTACGGGGCGAGCTCTTAACTCCTGTGCCACCGTCGCCCACAAAAAGCTACAAGTTTGCAAGTATGGGAAATACAAACTGAAGCAACTACTGTGTTCAGAAAAACCTTCAAACCTGAGATGAACACGTCCGGCAGAAGACTTTAAATCCAGTCGGGCTGAAAATGTCCTCCTTAAAACAGTCCGTGCACTCCTCAGTAGCCAGATTTCCACACAGAATACACTGCTGAGGACCTGAAACACACACACACACACACACACACACACACTGAGCTGTCTTAAAGGTCACACGGTCGTTCTGAGCTCTTAGATGTCTGGACGTACCCTCGGACAGGAGGGTGGTGATGTCCAACTCCAACGACGGAATGATTTTTGGAAACATCTTGAATCTTTTTCCAAAGCGAGGCATCTGAAGGATGAGGCAGGACGGCACCTGGGCATCACAGACAGGAATAAGAGACAGAATGAGCTGCTTACCTGACTGCAGGTGATTTACTTCATTTCCCTGTTTTCTGTTGGTTTACCTTTATGAATTTTTACTTGTTCTGCTTTAATTGTTTTGAAAATAACTCGGACCAGCTGCCATGCAGTGGTTTACTACTGAGAAACGGCCCAACTGTGCCACCTAGTGGAGGAAAAGGGTCAGGCTGCTAAAACAAAAAGGCTCATTTGTTGGTGGATGGAGGTTTTAAATTCATTCACTGAGCAATAATACTAATGATATTCACTTCATTTTATTTATAAAGAGCTTTACCACCACCGGTCACAGTGCTTCAAAGTGCTGCACAGTCAAAACAATGACCAAATATTCAAATATACAGTACAGGCCAAAGGATTGGACACACCTTCTCCTCCAATGTGTTGTTTTTATGTTCATGACCATTTACCGTATTTTCCAGAGTATAAGTCGCACCCGCCATAAAATGTATAATGAAGAAGAAAAAACATATAAGTCGCACTGGACTATGTCGCAATTTGGGGGGAATTTTATTATTTTTCTTACAAAATCTGAGACCAAGCATTTCACATTGCAAGACAAGTACCGGTAACAATATCAGAACCAGCTGTTGCATCGGCGGTATGCGCAGCAGCGCGCCACGGTCTCCAGCACAGAATGGTGGTGTTTCAAACCCTCCCCGCGGGACAGGGGAGCTCATTCCTGGGCCGGAGCCGGCCCGCAGCACCCCGCCACAGGCTGCAGCAGGTGATGGTGGTGTTTGAAACCCTCCCCGCGGGACAGGGGAGCTCATTCCTGGGTCGGAGCCGGCCGGCAGTAGCACAGTATAGCCTACATAGTTTGGTATTGAAGTCGCAGGACCAGTCAGACTATGAAAAAAGTGCGACTTATAGTCTGGAAAAAACTGTACATTAGGAGACTCACTGAAGGCATCAAAACTATGAAAGAACACATGTGGAGTTATGTCCTTAACCAAAAATGATGAAATAACTGAAAACATGTTTTATATTCTATTTTCTTCTGAATAACCAGCCTTTGCTCTGATTACTGCTTCCACACTGTTGGTATTCTCCTGATGAGCTTCGACAGGGAGTCCCCTGAAATGGTTTTCCAGCAGTCTTGAAGGACTATCTTTAAGACAGCCAAAGACTAAGTTTCTGTTGAATGCTTTTCTTTCTGGAACAACACAACAGTTTAGATAAATTCCAGTCTGGTTTTGGTAAAAAGCGATCAACAGAATCAGCTTTGCTTAAAGTTGCCAGTGACATCATGATGGCTGCAGACAACGGGGAGTTCACAGTGTTAGTATTTGATCTTTCTGCAGCTTTTGACACAGTTGATCACAGCACCTTAATTAACAGACTTGGTGACTCGGTGGGGATCTCTGGAACTGGTCTAGACTGGTTTAGATCGTACCTTTCTAACAGAAGTTACGGTGTCTGTAGAAACCAGATCATGTCAGATTCTACCCATCTGTTCTGTGGGGTACCCCAAGGCTCTGTTTTGGGTCCACTGTTGTTTCTACTGTACATACACCCTCTTGGAAAGATACTTGATTCTTTTCATAATGTCTCTTATCACCTATATGCAGATGATATTCAGCTGTACTGCTCCTTTAAGGATTCTGAGTTCTATAAACTTTCTGAATTACTAGTGTCTTTCAGCTATCGCCAGCTGAAAAACACTCGACGTTGTCGCCCTCTGGTGCCCACTCTCTCTCTCTGATGATGCAGTCCCATGCACGATCCAATGTGTAAACCCCATCGTCTCTGTTCATAGTCCTGCATCCACGTCTACTCATCTCTATAGCTTCCTTTATCCATCTTCTGTATTTCTGTTGTTCACCACCCTGTGCGAGCTTTCATGGAAGACTTAGAACAAAAAGCCATAGCCACTGACCCCCCCCCCCCCCCCCAAACTGCAAAATAAAATTATGGAAACGCTACGTAGACGACATACTGGGAATCATACCAAAAGGACAAACAGAAACACTAACACAACACTTGAATAACACTGATGACACAGGCAGCATAAAGTTCACATATGAGTCAGAAACAGAAGGCAGCATAGCATTTATGGACATGAAAATAAGCAGGCAGACCGACGGGACCCTAAACATAAACACATACAGGAAACCAACACACACAGACCAATATCTATTATGGACATCAGAACACCCCACCATACACAAAATGTCAGTAATCAGAACATTATATCACCGAGCAAACATGATAACAGAAGAGAGAGACCGTAAACAAGAGAACAAACACATACAACACGCTTTAAAGACCTGCGGATACCCGACATGGGCGATAAACAAAGGAAAACAACAAACAACAACAGAAAGAAAAGAACACCCAAAGCAAAGAACCAGAAACCCAGACAGACAAGAACCAAAACCAGTGATAACCCTACCATACATCAGAGGCATAACGGAAAAAATAAGAGCAACAATGAAAAAACACAACATAAACACACCAACAAAGCCATACACAACAGTTAGAAACAGATTAGTACACCCAAAAGACAAGATAACAGCCAGACTTAAATGTGGAGTCGTTTACGAAATCCCATGCAAACTCTGCAATAAAACATACATAGGAGAAACCGGACGCCAACTCAACACACGAACAATAGCACATAGAAAGGAGTGCGAGAAAGAAGCAAGCCGAAAACACACAAGAGCAGCAAAAAAGTACAATAAAGAAGTCAGCCGTAACAGATCATTGCTTAAGAGAAAACCATATAATGGACTGGGACAACACAAGGATCATAACCACCGAACAACAAAAATACAAAAGATGGATCAAGGAAGCAATAGAGATAAGGAGACGTGGATGTGGGACCATGAACAGAGACGATGGGGTCTACACATTGGATCGCGCATGGGACTGCATCATCGGAGAGGGGAGAGCGGGCAGCAGAGGGTGACAACGTCCTCTGCTGCCCGCGGATAAATGGAGAAGGAAGTGACGCCACCATCAGCGTCAGCTCTGAGGATGTTTTGCAGTTGGCAAACGAAACGTCAGCAAGGTAAAGAAAAAACCTCATCTGTGTTTAAAAACTAACCAAAAATGGAATTAGAAACTAGACACAGTAAGAACATACCAAGGATAGTAGATACTCGCACGAGGGGAACATCGGCTCAGGTTGAATACTTATTTTTTGCACAGGTATTTGTTTACTGTGAAGAAAAGTTGAAGTGAAGTTTTGAAAACTAATTTTGAATAAAACTTGAAGAATAACTGGCAATTGCGTGCTCATTTTAAGAGGTCTTTCATATTTTATAACATGCTATCTGATATAATGGTTTACAAACACAAAAGGGTAATTTAATAGAGTACTCCATAAATCGATGAAAGATTCGAGTACTCTATTACAAAAATATTTGATAGCTGCAGCCCTAGTTTTGTTTTTGATCTATGTGATGCACTTTGTGATTTTCTGTTAGTGATGACTCCTATATAAATAAAATCTACTTACTTACAAATACCAATTAAACTGTACAAATACTACTAATCATAATGTACAAATACTACTAATCATACTGTAAAAATACTACTAATCATACTCTACTAATACTAATGACACTGTCGTAATACTACTTTTACTAATGCTAATGATACTGTAACAATAATACTAATGATACTGTACCAATAATGCTAATGATACTGTAACAATAATACTAATGATACTGTACCAATAATGCTAATGATAATGTACCAATAATATGAATGATACTGTACCAATAATGCTAATGATAATGTACCAATAATACTAATGATACTGTAGTAATACTAATGATACTGTAGTAATGCTGATAATACTGTAGTAACACTACTTTTACCTAATGCTAATGATACTGTACCAATAATACTAATGATACTGCAGTATGACTAATGATACTGTAGTAATAATACTAATGCTACTTCAGTAATAATACTAAAGACACTGTACCAAAATTACTAATGATACTGTAGTAATACTGATGCCACTGTTGTAATAATACTAATGATACTGTACCAATAATACTAATGATACAGTAGTAATACTTATGATATTGTAGTGATACTGTAGTAACAATACTAACGAAACTGTTCCAATAATACTAATGATAAAGTAGTAATACTTATGATACTGTTATAATAATAATGATACTGTAGTAATACTAACAATACTGTACCAATAGTACTAATGATACTGTACCAATAATACTAATCATACTGTAGTAATAATACTAACGATACTGTACCAATAATACTAATGATGCTGTACCAATAATACTAATCATACTGTAGTAATAATTCTAACGATACTGTACCAATAATACTAATGATGCTGTACCAATAATACTAATCATACTGTAGTAATAATACTAACGATTCTGTACCAATAATACTAATGATGCTGTACCAATAATACTAATCATACTGTAGTAATAACACTAACGATACTGTACAATAATACTAATGATGCTGTACCTATAATTCTAATGATACTGTACCAATAAAACTAATCATACTGTAGTAATAATACTAATATACTGTATGAATGCGGACAGTACTGTAGTAATAATACTAATGATACTGTAGTAATATTACTAATGATACTGTAGTATTAATACTAATGATACCTTAGTAATAATACTAACGATACTGTTGTAATAATACTAATGAAACTGTTCCAATAATACTAATGATACTGTAGTAATAACACTAATGATACTGTACCAATAATACTGATGATACTGTAGTAATACTAATGATACTGTACCAATAATACTGATGATACTGTATTAATACTAATGATACTGTACCAATAATACTGATGATACTGTACCAATAATACTAATGATACTGTAGTAATAACACTAATGATACTGTACCAATAATACTAATGATGCTGTACCTATAATACTAATGATACTGTACCAATAAAACTAATCATACTGTAGTAATAATACTAATATACTGTATGAAAGCGGACAGTACTGTAGTAATAATACTAATGATACTGTAGTAATATTACTAATGATACTGTAGTATTAATACTAATGATACCTTAGTAATAATACTAACGATACTGTTGTAATAATACTAATGAAACTGTTCCAATAATACTAATGATACTGTAGTAATAACACTAATGATACTGTACCAATAATACTGATGATACTGTAGTAATACTAATGATACTGTACCAATAATACTGATGATACTGTATTAATACTAATGATACTGTACCAATAATACTGATGATACTGTACCAATAATACTAATGATACTGTACCAATAATACTAATGATACTGTACCAATAATACTAATGATACTGTAGTAATAACACTAATGATACTGTACCAATAATACTGATGATACTGTACCAATAATACTGATGATACTGTAGTAATACTAATGATACTGTAGTAATAATACTAAGGATACCGATTAAACTCAGCTTACAACACTA
>NC_091748.1:77748169-77758169 GCF_043380555.1 Nothobranchius furzeri
GACCGCCCCAGGGCGGCTGTGGCTATGTAGTAGCTTACCATCACTAGCAGTGTGTGAATGCAAGAGTTCACGCAAGCGCTGTATAAGTTTGATGATGATTATTATTATTGTTACTATTATTATACTTCTATATGTATGGTGCTTGCTAGTCAGGCTGTAGCCTTCTCATGTTTTCAGCCATAGCGTTACTATGGTTACAGAGGCACATTGTTTAGGGGGATTATAGGATAGCCTACACAACGCTGAGACACGCGTTGCCTGAAATTAATTTATTCATATTTCGAGTGGAAAGTGGAAAACACACAAGTATTCCAATGGTATTACGAAAGTAACTGTATTCTAAATACCATGTTTAAAATAGTAACTGTAAATGAACACAGTTACTCATCTTTAGTATTCTAAATACATAAATTCAGTTACTCCCCAACACTGCCTGCAAAGAACTACATATCAGTCTGGCACTCTAATGGGCTCGACACACGGGAGGCGACTTCGCCTCTCCTCCATTCATTTTCAATGAGACATGCGGGACAAAGCGATAATGGCGGGTCTCCCTCCTACCAAGCGAAACGCGAAAAACGTGCGCGTGAAATTTTGCGCTCGTGCACGTGTCGTGCACAGGCAACCCAGCGACGCAATCCAAGAAAGTTGAAATATTTTCAACTTTTCATCGCTGTCGCTCGGACGAGGACCAATCAATGGAGGTTTCATTCACTGACCAATGAGCGGACGGGATGCTCCGTACACCTCCGAGCAAACATGGAGTTGATATTTTTTGTGACAGATTTCCAAGAACTGTACAATATTTCTACCAAAGAAAAAAGAGATATTCACAAAAAGGCTGCGGCGTGGGAAAATGTTGGTGCCTGAATTAACTCTGAACCGCTTAAATAACCTTAATTCCCTCCAACCTGACACAGCCAATCAAAACAACGGAAGATTCGATTTCGCCATGGAACAGAACGCGTAGACGGCTTTGCCGCTGGCTGCTGCCGCGAGTCGCCTCCCGTGCGTCAGGTAATAAAAGCGACAGCGACGAATTTAGCTGATCGCGGTCGTTTGTCGCCTCCCGTGTGTCGAGCCCATAACCACTGGACTGTGCTGGCCATTACGTGCATCTTTATAGACAGGATTCATGGTTGTTACAGCAGTGTTTTGTCCCCAACGCAGAAGTAATTTTTCCAAATATCCATTATCCATTGGTAGAGGTTTAAAGACATCATCTGTGACATAAAGGTCCCATTCTCAACTGCTGCATTAAATCAACCGCTCTAATTCCGCGAAAATGGAAATTAGTAGCCTACTTCCAGCGGAGGCAGGTTTAAGAACCGAGACCAAACTCGAGGGGAAGTAGAAAGGCCTGATTACAGAGGTGGGCTACTTTCTCCGGGATGCAGGAAAATACTTTACATTGAAGCTGAGGCAGGAAAACGCACGAATGCAGCCACAATGGGTCTAGGGGTCATTTTTCATGAGGAAATGACATCACATAGTAAAACGCTACAAAACGTGAATTTTCCATCATATGGCTCCAGCAAAACATATAAAGGATTACTATTTTACTGTTGTAGACAAATTTAAGAAATAGCTACAGCAAATTCGTTTTAATGGTTCTGCAAACTTGTGTTTATTAGTGACATCTCAGAAGCTGTACCTACCTAGATGTGGAAAGTCTGGAATCTTCTCACTGTGATTGGCTGATGAGGTCTGAAAGCGGGAGTCAGGACGGCAGGATTTCAGCTTCACAAATAAAGCTCTCTTCGGAGGACAAGTGAACATTCGCTTTCCTTTAAAGGTGCCATCACTGACTCCATAGTCTTCCTCCTACGGACGTATTTAAGACAATACTTAGAAACTTCCCATTCATGGAGATATTTAATTACGTTCATATTGCACGTGATAATAATAATGGCCTATTTGTATTTGTGGTTCTAAACATAAATATCAGTATTTAAATTTACCAGCTCAAGTCCAGCACACACACCGTCCCGATCAGGCAGAGTCCCAATCCAGCGGATCATTCCATACCCGTTTCCAGAAGCTAGCGTCACCTCTACCATAGAGTTTAAACCCATGTGCACATCAGTGAGTGTTTCCAGCGGGGGAGTCTCCATATCCATGCTCTCAGGCTCTACGGTGGAATAAATTCGTCAGCATCAGATTTAATACAGAAGATAAAAACAGCTTTGTGTAAAACATCATTCCAACCTGAAAGTATCTCTCCTTTAGCAACCATTTCTAGAGGAACTTTGATTTCTCCACCTCTTTTTCCAGTCGCATCTGTGCCCTAAAAACACAAATAATGCTGATGTCTAAATGGAAATGTTATTTTTTATAGCAAAGCCCTGGATCTCATCAGATTCTATCAGAGTAAATAAAGACAGTTGGAGGTGGAGTAGACAACCCTGGAAAAAGCTGCTCCACCAAGCTACATTTTGGAAACCCAATTCAAAGTTCCTACTCCATATTTTCAGGCTCCTACTCCCACGTCCCACTTCCAGAATACTGAATACAGAATGTTGGACGCAATGCACACAGTCACACTCGTTGCTAGCAACTTTTCTGCCATAATTCCTATGTAATGCACCTATGTCACAGCTGCAGAGCCTTCAGGCTTCTGATGGATTTCTGATGTTGGTATAGAATTCTCCAGACTCTCCCCACTGAAAAAGAAGTCACTGGTACCAAGATCGGAGATCCAGTGGGGAGTTCTGGGCTTATTACACTAGAAACCCTCTCTGCTACTTCTGCTGAGGCTACAAAACCTCATAACAGTTTAGCTAAGATAGCTACACCGACTCTGGCTTTGCCTCCTTTTCGCGTGATTTGGAATCGTAGCATGTCCAAGGAAGATCCCGCCTTTCTCACCTGATTGGCTAGAAGGGCACTCCTATGACTGGCAACTTCACATATCAGAAAACCATCTTCCCTCTTTAATAATAATAATAATAATATTAATAATCAATTAACTTATATAGCGCTTTTTAGAGACACTCAAAGACGCTTTCATGCACTCACATTCACACACTGCTAGTGATGGTAAGCTACTTTGTAGCCACACATTGGCTACCTGTTAAAAGAAATAGAAATAAAGCTCTTAATAATCAAACTCCATCATACATCAGTGACCTGATTGTTCCATATGTTCCAAACCGAGCACTTTGCTCTCAGACTGCAGGTTTACTGGTGGTTCCCAGAATATCTAAAAATTGGATGGGAGGCAGATCTTTTAGTTATCAGGCTCCTTTCTTGTGGAACCAGCTCCCAGCTTTAGTCCGTGAGGCAGACACCTTGTCTACTTTTAAGACTAGGCTTAAAACATTTTTATTTGATAGGGCCTATAGTTAAAATCTGATGTTAGCCTAGATCTGGACAAGTGGGGGAGTAGAGGGAGGTGGAGTGTACAGTCGGTAAAAACGGCTCTCCCTTGCCCTGCCTCCAACATGCCTCCATCTAAAAGGCTAGGTTATCCAGAGTTATCTCTGTAGTTATGCTGCTATAGGCTTAGACTGCTGGAGGACACATGACCACTTTCTTCTACAATCTGCTCTTTAACTGTATTATTTCCTGCTATTTCAGCTGTTAACTTTATTTTCTCTCTAAGTGTTTTTCTCCCCAGAAGAAGCTACAATGATGTTCTGCTGAGCTGTGGTGGCCTCATGGAGGGGGCCATCGACTAGCACACTGCTGCTAACCACTTAAACATTCTCTCTCTCCTGATAATGACTTTTTACTCTTTGACGTTGGATGTGCTACTACTAGTTTACCCGTTTAATTATAGATTCACTAGGATAAATACAATAAAGTTTATCTCTCGCCAAATAGAATATTTACTAAGAAATCGCAATATAAATGTGTGTGTGTCTGCTCTGTCTTCTCCATCCCCAGTGAGTCGTGGAGGATGGCTGCTTATACTGAGCCAGGATCCTCTGGAGGTTTCTTCCTGTTAAAAGGGAGTTTTCCTCTCCACTGTCGCTATATGCTTGCTTAGTATGAGGGTTGCTGTAAAGACTCTGACACTAGTCAGTGACTCGATACAAGCTGCTGGGTTCCTTAAATAAGAAACTTTTTTCTGATTGGCTTAATGAACTGACCTGTACTGGAATGTTTATTATGTGAAGTGCCTTGAGACGACTCTTGTCGTGATTTGGCGCTATATAAACTTGAATAGAATTGAATTGTCGGTAAGCTACTTTGTAGCCACAGCCGCGGTCTGACAGAGGCGAGGCTGCCATTTGGCGCTGTCGGCTCCTCTGACCACCACCAACACAGGCAAGTTGGGTGAATTGTCTTGCCCAAGGACACAACGGCTGAATACCTCTGGTGGGAGCTGGAATCGAACCCATGACCCGATCATGAGGCAACCCGCTCTCCCTCCTGAGCTACTGCTCCCCTTTAAGTGCAGACTGTCCTCCTGCCATGAACAGAACAGCTGTTTTGGGAAATTTAGAAAAAAATAAGTGAACTTACTGCTATAAACAACAATTCTGTCCTGTTTTGCAAATATTTTTTTCTTTTAGTATAAAAATAAACATTATATGTTAACTTATAATAAATCTTGTTCGATTTATCACACTGTTGGACTTTAAATATGTTGGCTCTCAAGCATCGAGGGTATCTTATTAAAGCAGAGTACATAGGATAAACACGTGTGTCTCACCTGGGTATGAAATAGAATAAAACTGCAATATTTTTCTGTTTGTCTAATGGAATAATGAAAACGGGTGAAAAATAGGTCTAAATCATAATCAGCTTTGAATTAAATGATACACATTTAAACAGATGAGTGATGTGTTCTAACCTGCAAGCAGTAAAGACGTAAGATAGCCTGTAGTAATAAGATAACAGTTCTTGACAGCCAGCAGATATAAAGTCAGTCTAAGAGTGTGATAAATGCAACAAGATTTATTACAAGTACACTTCATTTTAAGTTCTTTTATAAAATAAACTGAAACTAGTTTGTTGCACAACAGGACAGAATGGTTATTACAGCGCTAAGTTCACATAAAAAAAAATCTCAAGAAGCACCGTGACTCTGTGACCGTGAAGACGGTTTGCTGTTACATGATATAGCCAATCTTAGGAGAGCCCTTTCAACTAATCGAAGGCGAGAAACTTGGACTCCAAATCCTCCAATTCCAAATCACGCTTCCTGTTCAGCTGCTCAAAGCCGAGAACACAACAGTAAAGGGGTGTGAGCAGAGGGGGGAGGGGCGGTTTGATGGATGGATCAGGATCCAACCAAGGCGAGTGGGACATTCACAATGATTGGAGGTTTTTCCTGGGATGCCCAATGAACTGTTTAGCAAGTACAACCTAAAACGTAAGAAGCAGCATCATATTTACATCTGAATCCGATTTATGTATTTGACTAGAAGCATTTCTGACTCAGGAATTTTACTTACTGTGGAGATTTTCACAAAAAGCGCCCCACCTTCCTCTTCCATGTTCAACATTATCCCATGTTGGCACTTTTCTTTTGTAAAGTAGGTGACTTTGTCTCCTGGAGAAAGGCCCTCAGTTGTTTGTTCCGCAGGAGGCTCAGGTTTGGTGGGAGAGTTGTAAATCACAGGTCTGACTTTGCAGAACGGGGCAAAAATGCCACACTTTTTGTCACATTTAAAAAGTTCTTTATAACTGATGCTCCCATCAGTACTTCCTTTCCCTCGGTCGATTCCCTGGAGAACAAGAACAAGTTCACACTATTCACACGAGCACTTCTATCAGATGGTACTTATGAATAAAGGTACACACCTGTAGTTCAATTCCAAAGAACCTCCCAGTCATCGGGGAGGAAAAACTCGGCTCTACCAATGGTCCAATATAGCGAATGGTACCTCTCAGACGATCTCCGTTCTCCTCCGCTACCACGGAGGTTCCAACTTTCATTCCTAAAGCTGTTTGAATGGCTTCTGGGCTCCTAAACCATTTGATCTTTTCATCATCATCTGAGACAGCTAACAGGAGGCCAGCCTCGTCGGGAGTCAGACACTCCATGCAGTTTACATCAATATCATAACTTAAAGATGAACTTGAAAATGGAGTAACGTTTAATGTTTTGATAGGAGCAGATTTTGAAATTCCTGATTTGTATTTATGTTCACGGATGAAACAGATACACCCACGTTTGATGTGTTTGGGAAATTCGGGTTTTTTGGTGACGATGAAGAACCTGTAGTTCAGTGAATCCATGTTGTGTCCGTAGATGTCTGCAGAAACACACACGAACCGCTTAGAACAGTTTAGAACTACACATCGGCGAGGACACTGTTTGACAACACCGAAGCTAGGTTGCTAATTAGCATCACAATCCACTAAATAGCCTAAACTACGTGAAGTAAAAATAACTATAGCGTCTGTTAAAGTCTTCCATAACCATTCATAGAGTCTAATATGAATTATAGTTTTTGTTAGTTTTACCGTCTCAACTTTTTCGTTAAGCTTCTGCTGTTTCTTCGCACTTTTTAATGTCCAACCAGCTCCCTGAAGTTTTACTTCCTCTTTCACTTCATGTCGCTTTCGCAGTAGCGTCACTCTCCGTTTACAGCGCTCCAAACACAACGAGAGAGGGGAGACACGTTTTAAAAGCTCGTAAATAACTCGTGATTATTTACGCTTCATCCAGGGTGCGTTTGTTCCTATTTAAACCGATGGTTTAAACGCACACACGCCAGTAGTTTTCCAAGTGACGATACTGTTTTAAACTGTTGACCGACAGCAGCTCGCGAGACCTACGAGGGAATTAGGCCCTCGGTTGTGTCTTACAGAAACCCCAACATGATGCGTGAAAACCATCGTGAAAACGCAAATAAGTCATTTGTCCAAGCGACGCGTTTAGTTTGAGATCAAATCAAACAGAAAAACACGATCACGATCTGGCCATAGTCCTATGCAAACAAATAACAAATATAAACAATGTCTCTGTGAAAAATAATTTACATGAAAAAAGCGTTAAAGTTTTAGAAAATATATAAAAAACAAGCAAAAAATAAAAACTAAAATAAAACATACGTTCCCTTCTAACGCATCAAAAACGAAACAAGCGCCTTAAAGTCCTGACTGAGGGTGAAAAGTTCGGAAGCGTACCCCCGTGGTCGGCCGTTATAGGCTACGTCATCAAAATGGCCGTTTAAGTCTTAAACATGGAGGAGAGAGAAGCGCTGAAGAGGCAGATTGAACTTCTACAAGGTAAAACTTCGGTACCTAGAACTCTTTGTTGGTTTATTCGTCATCATAGAGGAACATATAACTTTAGTTGTGTGCTGTAATCTCCGTCGTGTTGATGTCGTCTGTTGTTAAACTGAACGTTACCCGTTAGCTTAATGTTAAGGTTCAGATGTCAAAAACAACATGACTCCAGTCTGAATGCGCCTTGTTTCGTTCGTATGAAATAAAATAACATTTCCGGGTTGTGCTGCTGTCGCGTTCTGCCTCCTTTAAACGCAAGAAGACGTGTAGTCGGAGCAGATACATGTCTGTGTTGGTTTCTGCACGTTAGTTCAAGCCGGGTTTCAGTGACCGTTTGCCACGTAGTGTCCTCATAACAAGAAGACAGATTTTCTGTGGTGACAGGATGGCACTGCTATATTTGGACCGCTGTGGTAATGGAGTCCATCACCAACCCCCTTCTGGACCTCCTTCGTGGATTAGTCAATCAGCATCGCCCTCCAGTACACCTTGCAACACCTGGCTTCTGTTTGTGGATTTTAGCTCAGGATTCTAGCCTGGCAAGCCAGACTGGGCCATTCACATCTGTACCGGGTCGGCCCGGGCCGGGTAGCCCTAGTCGGTCCCGGCCTGGCCCGGTTGATTCCACACATCCTTGTCTTAAGCCCATGTGGGCTGATTCTACCCACCAATCAGAGGCTTGCTCTAATGGAAGGTGTGAAGTTGCTGTCAGCAGTGGGTGTGTTGGCCCTGGTCGGCCTGAAGCAGACCCCCTCGAGAAGAGGGCTGAGAATGAGCCTTGGTTGGCCCGGGAAAATACCAGGCCACCCAGATATGTAAACAACCTACGCTACCCGGCCCGGGCCGACCCGGTACAGATGGGAATGGCCCATAAATAAATGTATTTAGTCTGGCAACGCTCCATTGACGGCTCTCGGTTGTGGGGCGGGTTCTACCATTGTCTTTCAAATGATCTTCGCATTCCACTGGACAATGAATGTGACCTAGGCCGTGTTCGAGTTGAGCTGCGCCTCGCCTGGAAAACAGACGAGAGCAGACGGAAGCAGCAGGGGGAGTGGCTGAAAGCCAGCGTTTAAGTCGGACAGATTTCCCTACATGTGTAGCTCGGGGGTGGCGATGGCTGAAGATATCGCGTTAGAGTTCATACTTGTTTAATTATTTATTTTAATTCTGGTGGCTGTTAGCAGCTGAAACACATCCTCACGTGCTTGTGGATATCATATAATGTATATGAAGACCTGACTGTAATAATAAGTAAAGGTTATCAGCTGTAGCTTCAGTGTGCTCATAGGAAACGTGACAAAAGAACACAAAACACATTTGTCTTTATGGCCTATATTGTTGTCATCATCAACGTAACATGACTTACAGAATGCATGTGACCAACTAACATTTCATGTTCTACCACCGGATGTTTGGATCAAAATGTGAACCAATCAGATCTTAGATCAGGTGAGAGCCAGGCGTTTCCCGTCATCCTCTAGGTTTTGCAGCCGAGGGAGAGCAACTGCAGCGCCTTGCTCCAAAACCTGCGGCCGCCTTGATCTCACGAGGTTATCGTTGCCTACGTATGCATGACGTCAGAGCAAGTCGGACACAAATCGAACCGGCATGCACCGCTCGCCGATCACCGCTGGTCTAATCTGCGCAGAAATGGCTTATCTCGAACACAGCCATTCTCTTGTTTCACTCTGTTGCATCATCCCACCACCAGACATATAGAGTGCCCTGATTGGCCCACAAAGCGGATAAAGCTCTGTGATTTGTTCACTAAGCAGATAGAGCACTATGATTGTCCCACCATTATGGACCAATCACAGCTCTTTATGTGTTTGAAACCCCTCTAGAGAGCTGTGATTGGCCAGCCAGAATGCTTTTAGGGGCTGCAGAGGTTCCAGTGGAGCGTTCCTAGACCAAACTTTGCAAAGCAAGAATTTGGTCTAGTTCACTAGGCTATCAGGATTCCACACGGTGGTTCCCGCTGTGCTTCAGGACAAGCTCTTCCAGCTGGATGTCCCCGAGTCCACCTGCAACAGACGAGGATGGGGATATTTGTCTCTGATCCTCTGACCAGCAGAACTAGATCCCTCAAAGCTGCAGTTTTTCCCCACAACTTTTCTACCTGTTCAGAAACAGCTGCACCTCCATCCTTTAGTTTGAGAGGCTCCGTGGGTGACACCACTCTCATCAGCCTCATCTCTGGTGGGGACCAGTCCAAATACAAATGAGAGATTGACCACCTGGTGGACTGGTGCAGCCAGTAGAGGTGGTGGTGGACTTGCTGAGAAAACAACCCCACATGCATCTATCACACGCTTGGTTTTCTGGTCTCCACCCTCACTCACAACCTAAACTGGGAGCTGAGCATCAGCTTTCCCTCATCAGAAGCACAGCAGAGGACGCTCAGCCTATTGAGGAAATTCAGCACGGTGCAACGAAGCACAGTGCTTCCACTCAGCTGGGATGGAGTCCATCTTCACCAACTCCCATCACTCCTCCGGAACCAGGAAGTGGGCAGATCCCTCTCATCCCAGACTTAATCTTTTTGAGGTGCTTCCTTCTGGCAGGAGGACAAGGTCCATCAGAACCAGAACAGCTTTTTCCCTCTGCTATTGGACCCATCAACAGGAAGCTGACAAGTCAATTAGGTCATCTAAAGACTTAAATAGCTGCTCTAGACACTTGATTACATTTACATAAACACACAGTGTCTATGTTGAACTTTTTAAAATAGATTAATGATTAAACTATGTTAGAAGTACCCTTTGTTTTCCCGAGATTGCTGTTTTTTCTATGATACCACAGCTAAATC
>NC_091748.1:77763169-77765669 GCF_043380555.1 Nothobranchius furzeri
ATCCCCTGGAAGGAAGGACGGTCCTGTCGCTTCAGATGCATCTCTAATCTGCAGGTAAAGTCTGCTACAAAGTTGTAGTCAAAGCAGCTGGGGGGGGTCAGAAATGTCACCAGATTTGTCGCTAGGCGCTTTTTTGAAAAAAAAAAAAAAAAAAGTTGTTAAGGGTGTTTGAAAAGTCGTTAGAAATGGTGACAAAGTCGCTAAGTTGGCAACACTGTTTTGAACATTAAATCTAATTTCCAATAAGACACAAAGACGGGGTATCCACGGGTCCTTAACCCTTTGATGCATAATGGTCACTACAGTGGACAGGTACTCAAAATTGTTATTTCTTTATTTTTGCTATTAAGCACAGCTGTTGAAGACTTTATTGCATGTGAGCCCCTCCATTTGGACTTCAGTAAGTCAAGCCACCATATTTCATGTTCAGAATGCACGTTGTACACTGAGATGGACATGTAATAAATTATTTGTAAATTAACAAAATGGTACAAAAAATATTTGTTGAAATTTGTTTCATTCACATCTAAAGATGAATGAAAAAATTGTTTAAAAAATCATGGTTGAAGATCTCATAATTCATGCATCAGAGGGTTAAAAAGTCTTAAATTAGCTTTTCCAAATTTAAGGTCTTAAAAATCCTTAAAAATGACAAATAATCCTTAAATACAGTTTTCAAAGGTCTTAAATTACCAACGGCCCAATAAACAAGATTATTTTATTTCTATAAAATCTTCCTGAATTTGTAGTTAGTCTTCATCTTTTTTTGTGTACGATGTTGGCGTAAGCGGAACCGTACACATTCAGTTGGTTGTGAAAGGGGGCTATTTTTAGATGAGCACATTAGCTGGTTAAGCTAGCGGGAGCTTGCACCATGGGGAAGTGCAAGTTTAATGGTAACTGGATGGCTAATCCCACGTTCGCGACGTGGTTAGCACCGGTTCCAGGCAATAGCTGGAAATTATAGCTTAAATTTTATTTTAAAAATAGCTTAAATTTGGTCAAAGTGGCCTTAAAAAAAGGTCTTAAAATGTCTTAAATTTGGCTCCCTTAAACCTGCAGATACCCTGCTAAGAGGTTATATGTGCAGCTTTGCTCTCCTTTCAGCCCGTGTGACGTCACTTTTAGCTCTTGCAGGTCCATTTCACAAACCATTCAAAATATTTAGTTGACTTTAATTTGTAGGCTAACAGTAATCAAAAGTCACCACGTAAACACTGGTGAACAGTCACAAACCTGCTCTGAACTGTCTCTACAAAATAGAAGAGCTCACCACAAGCTGCTGAAAGATCAGTCTGTAAAACTCCAGGTTCAGGCTAGTGGCCAAATATATCCCGGACAAGCCCCCATTCATATAACAGACACAACTGTACACAACCCCAAAAGTCTCAAACATGCACAGCAACCTCAAAACAACCAAAACTTACAAAATAGGTAATTAATTTCATCTTGTTGGAGTTTTATCAGACAACATGAGACTTTTTGATTCTAACCTCGACATTACATCCTTGTTTTCATCCGATGAACCACGAAGGCTCCTCAGTTTAAATAAAACATCCTCTTACTTTGATGCTCTACAGGCTCATGGCTTTTCTCTTCTAGTATCAGTTCACAAGTGCTCCAGCAGAGGGCAGCAGGTCCCACCCATGTTGCCTTTTATAAAGGGTTATTGTTGCCTGCTGGCACAGGAGAGGTGAACAGGCAGAGTATGGGGGGGGGGGGGGGGTGTAATTGATTGCCCAATTCAGCGGTGATGGTGAACAAGTGCCGATAGCGGGTAATTTGCAGAGGTGAAGGCAGGCAGCGCTGCTGCTATCAAGCCCTGGCACCACTCTCCCTTCAGCAGATAAAAAGCAGCTAATGCATAATTATCCTTTTGCAAATTGGATTGTTTTAACGAACTGTAGAATATAGGCCCAACCTGATGGAAAGCAATCATTGTTTTTACAGCCCCCCCCCCCCCCCCAATCATCCCTTCCTCCACTTGCCCCTCCAACCCGTCGGTCATTGTGCAGCCTGCGTGGCTCGTGCCCATCTTGCTGTAATCTTCACTTCTCCGTGGAGTCAGAGGACATTAGAAAAGCCATCACTATTAACATTAGGCTTTATCCCCCCCCCCCCCCCCCCATCAGTCCTCTTCTCTTCCTCAGTCCCTAACTCTGCTCACTCTCTTCCAGACACTTCTTATTTCCCCGTCTGCTGCAGTCCATCTTCCTGCATGTGGCTGATGTCATGTGAAGAACCTAAATGGCTTGCAGCAGGAACACATGCATCTCTAATTAAAGATGGGTTTCAGACTCAGATGCAGAAAAGGTGGAGTAGGGGTGAGTGCAGAGGAAGATGGAGCGAGCCAGCCTGCTCTTAGCCGTCTGCGCCTCTGATAAGAGCTGCTAATAAAGAGCAAATTGAATTACTAATGATGGGAAGCAGAGTCCCTATAGATGAGCCCGTTAAAAAAGCAACCTTGGACCACTCACACATGCATGATAATACACTCCCA
>NC_091748.1:77768169-77845669 GCF_043380555.1 Nothobranchius furzeri
CAACGTGTCCTGGGTCGACCCGGGGGCCTTCTGCCGGCAGGACATGCCCGAAACACCTCCCCAGGGAGACGTCCAGGAGGCATCCTGACCAGATGCCCAAACCACCTCAGCTGACTCCTTTCGATCGGAGGAGCAGCGGTTCTACTCCAAGTCCCTCCCGAATGTCCGAGCTCCTCACCCTATCTCTAAGGCTGAGCCCGACCACCCTACGGAGGAAACTCATTTTGGCCGCTTGTATCCGCGATCTCGTTCTTTCGGTCATTACCCAAAGCTCATGACCATAGGTGAGGATTGGGACGTAGATCGACCGGTAAATCGAGAGCCTGGCTTTCTGGCTCAGCTCCCTCTTCACCACGACAGATCGGCTCAGCGTCCGCATCACTGCAGACGCCGAACCAATCCGCCTGTCGATCTACGGATCCCTCCTACCCTCACTCGTGAACAAGACCCGAGATACTTAAACTCCTCCACTTGAGGTAGGACCTCTCTCCCGACCCGGAGTTGGCAAGCCACCCTTTTCCGGTCGAGAACCATGGTCTCAGATTTGGAGTTGCTGATCCTCATCCCAGCCGCTTCACTGAGCTGAAGGTCAGGCTGGATGAAGCTAGGAGGACCACATCATCCGCAAAAAGCAGAGACGAGATTCTCCTGCCACCAAACTCGACACACTCCACACCACGGCTGCGTCTAGAAATTCTGTCCATAAAGGTAATGAACAGAACCGGTGACAAAGGGCAGCCCTGGCGGAGTCCAACCCTCACCGGGAACAGGTCCGACTTACTACCGGCTAATGCGGACTAAACTCACGCTCCTCTGGTAAAGGGACTGAATGGCCCTTAACAGAAGCCACCCACCCCATACTCCTGGAGCGTCCCCACAGGTTGCTCCTGGGGACACGGTCATAAGCCTTCTCCAAATCCACAAAACACATGTGGATTGGTTGGGCAAACTCCCATGCCCCCTCCATCACCCTTGCAAGGGTATAGAGCTGGTCCACAGTTCCACGGCCAGGACCAAAACCACATTGCTCCTCCTCAATCTGAGATTCAACTATCGATCACCTTATATGTGAATGTATTTCCCTCCAATTTTAGTGGATCGATGTTGAACTGATTTAATCTGCCAGGCACTTTATGTGAAACCATTAAATGATAATTACTAATTATAAGTGCAACTCTGGAAACTATAGACCAGGTATAAACTTCATAAACCTGGCGGGCTTTGCCCCCCGCCAGGCCAAGCATCCTTCCCCCACCTCACAGATGATGGACGGCAGCAGAAACCAAAGTTTAAACCCCCGATCTCCTCTCAATCTGTTGAACATGGTCAGATGAGGGTTACCTGCCCAGGTGTCATTTCTGCATCATTGTCCCTGTGACGCTCTCCCTCGGTCCCAGCTCAGCAGCATGCACCTCAGAGTCCACCCCCCGAGGATCGGGCTGCCGTGCCTACAGTGATCCATTTATTTTACCCAGTAATCACCAGTGCCGCTCAGTCAGGAGGCGTGTCTCACTGACATTTTCCACTTTCACCCGTGTTTTGTCTGTACGCTGCTGAGTCTGGCGCATGCAGACATTCCTGGGATGGACCCGGCGAGTCATACTTTAGTTCTTCATGCAGGAACCTGGCTAAAACGACCCAGTTCTGCACGAGGGGTGTGAGTTTGTGCAGAGAACAGATTTGTGCATTTGTTCAGGCTGCAGCAGCTCGTTGGGACCAGATTTTACACAAAGTAGGGCTGCACAATATTTCTTTATCGCGATATCAGCATGCACAATATGCATATCGCAAAAGAACAGATAAATATCGCAATGATTGGTCAGCTCAAATGTTTGCTAAACATAATGCATTCTGTCAATCAAATGGAAGCGTGGTGTTTTTTTAACAAATCAATTTGAGCTCTTCACCCATTTGGCCAATTGGGTGGGTTCTCATAGGTTAGACGCCCGCCCCCGACATTTAATTTTTGATGGTTAGCAAACACCTGCGTTAGCTTTGTTCTGCTCTTTCTGCTGATTCTGCTTTTCTCGGGATCCACAAATTGTCCTTGTTCATTTTCTTTTTCCCTTTCCTCACATCTTTAGCTTTTCTCATTTTTAGGATTTTTTTTGTCATTTTTTGTTTTTAATAATTTTTTGTTCCTGATTTGAGTTTTTATTTTTCGCAAGTAATCTCATCATCACAATATGAATCACTGTTATGGCATTACTGCAGGTTTTCCCAATATTATGCAGCCCTAACACAAAGTCTCTAAAGTAGAGAGAGTCCTTAACCACTTTGCTGTGGTTCAGCTTTACCATGTTTTCTGCTGTTTGGTTACATAACAAGAAAGTTAAAGTCCTGGTAGTCATCATCACACACTAGCGAAATGACACCTGACCCATCCCCGTGGGGAGCCGCAGCTGTGGCTCCGCTCGGGAACTACTCGCTGGGTCCCCCCCCCCCCCCCCCCCCAACCCAACACCTTTCAGTTCTCTGCTCATCAGTTATTGTTTACTTTGACTGGTAAATCAGCTGATTTTCATCACTGTTGTAGTCAACTGGACCGATTTACTCGGTGGGGCAAAGAAAAAGAGGCTGCAGCTTATTGCACATTTTTATTCTGAATTCTCTTTTCTGTGTATATTTGTTTACTACTTAAGCACGCCAGTGTCTCTAAGTGCTGGAGAATAATTTTGTCATGTTTCCATCAGCTATATTTCTGTTGTCCTAAAAAAACCTGAATGTCAGAAATAGAACAGTTTATGGGGTTTTAAACTACCACAATTTAAACATTATTATTATTATTATTATTATTCATGTGGAATGATTTGGCTGTTTGCTGCAGAAGTGGGTTCAGGAGGGTCCAGTCTGTTTGTTTTATAGTAGTCCTGCAGAAAGAGACCTCCGTGGCTGTTGGGGTTATAATATTACGTAAAGGCAAAATAAGGTACTAACTTTTACCAGATATTCGAACTTATTCCCCCAGTTTTTAGGCACAAGGTCTAAAACGTTCTTTTCTCGTTGATGTAACCCGGTAGTCACTACAGACGTAGCGGCCTGTGCATGTTTTTAGACATGTTCATCGCCCAACTCTCTCCTTTTCTGACTCCATCTTGGCTCAACATGCATTTGTTTATTTTTGCGTGTTTATTTGCATCACTCTCTGGTTCACACTGGCTCCAGTTTCTCCCACTTTTCCTTCACACTGCGGCCACTTGTCCTGTAGTCTAGTTTCACTGACTCACAGTCCCACATTTACCCTCTGATGCATGCATACACATACACGTAAGTGTGTACGCCACGCACACACTCCGCCTATAGAGCACTCGGGCTTGCTGTTCACCTGGACATGTATCATGCAACAGCAGTTGCTTTAAGCACGCTGGAAGTGCCAATATATCATATCTGGGCTTTCATTAGTGAAATAAACGTGCGTGTGTGTGTGTGTGTGTGCGTGTGCGTGTGCGTGTCGTGTGCGCGTGCGTGCGTGCGTGCGTGTGTGTGTGTGTGTGTGTGTGTGTGTGTGTGTGTGTGAGAGATCCTCCCATCAGCTGTTTGTCTACATACTGGTCTCTAAATGCCATTCCTGATGGTATTATCAGTTGGCCCAAACACACACTTGCACCTTATGGACTTGAAGCTAATGTGTCCACGCACACACACACACCAGCATACTGCTCATTCCTGTTCACTTTCTCAGGCTCTCTGTGTCAGACAGGTGGAAGTCTGTCTTCTCTTTCTGTTTGCTGCCATCGTCCTCGGCCATTCTTCTGTAGCTGACACCATTTGTCTCCCCGCACATGCGCTACGTGACGCGCGCAGACACACAACACGTGCGGTTACGTAGCACGGCCCTAATGATTTAGAGAAGACCTGCAGTTGTTCCTGCAGGAAACAGCTGTACGCTTTCAGTCATCAAACTTTTATTTTGGAGGAGTCGCGCTTGCATTTCTCCCCGTGCCTATTAACAGTGCGGCTATTTGGTTGCATGAATGAATTTGTCTCTCATGTAAGATGATGTGTAGTACAGAACAGGCTCAGTATAGCTCTCGGCGGCGGTGCACGTAACGTGGCATTTTGATGAACCTCTGCAGACCCACGGAGCTTTGCATGCCAGGGATCCGACCACTGTACCCTCTTGACTGTGTTCAAGCTCCCACCCTTTCCATGAATTCCCATCAAACTGTCAACTGGAACTGTCAACTGGCCATAACTAAAATTTAACTGATTTAAGCTCAACACGCTGGCTGCTGAGATCTCTGGCTGTCCTGAGAACACTCAGACTGTCATAAACACGTGTTGCTTTCAGCTGCACTCCAGTTTTCACTCACATCACTCTGCCTGATAAATTTGAAGGATTTTATCTGTTCAGATGAGCTCATGTGCTATGTGCTGTCATGAGGGAAGGATTTAGCCCCCCCCCCCCCCACCCCCACCCCATGTGTTGAAATGTGTAATCAATACTATTGAGTGCCGAAAGTTGACCTCGAGATGATAGTGACTCCTTCCCAGTTAAGGAGGTAAATGTTTTCTTGGTATCCAGAGGAGTGGCCCATGTGTCGGGCTGTCTGAATAAATCAGAAACTTAACTGGATGCTGGAGCAGCCCCTCTAATGATATGAGAACACACAGCAGGCCACACAAGTGTCACTTATTGGAAAACAGCCCAGCAGCTGGGAAACCGTCTTCCCGAAACTCACAGGAACATTTATGTTGGGACCTGCGTAACACCAGTGCCGAGTTCGTTAAATAAAACTAAACGTGACTCGTGTAGAGTCCGAATCACGTTTATCGCCCAGTTTATACAGAAGAGGAGTTTGTTTTATGAACTCGGAGCAGAAGAGAAAAACAAATACCGATGCAAACATGTACTTACTTGAAAGAAAATGTACTAACAAATCAATCAATCATCAGATTTTATTTATAAAGCGCTTTTCAAACAAAAAGCTTCTCAAAGTGCTTTACAAAATGACCCCAAATTCCCAAAACAGTTTAAAAACATTAACACACACACACACACACGCACGCACGCACGCGCACACACACACACACACACACACACACACACACACACGAGTCAAAATTTATATTCAGCTGAGTCCAGATGAGCCAAGTAAGGTAAGGCAAGGAAACGCCATCAGAGGAGCCGTCTGCCCCGGCAGCATCACGTCTTCCACACTAAACCATAAATGTAAATAAAAGGAAATGGCACCAGTAGGATGTGTGTGTGTGTGTGTGTGGTCTGGGAGTTGTTTCAGGGTTCTTGCAGCCGCTTGAATACTAAATGTTATTTAGACGTTTTTGAAGGGGTTTGATTTATTTTTGAAGTGCTAGAAACCAGAAATGCATCATGAACCATTTGGTGATTGGATGTTTAATATGGGATCAGCTGATCCAAACCCTTGAAAATCAACTTATTTCTTTTCAACACACTCACTTTTGTTTATCCCTAATTCATGCTTGTGAACACTTCACTTCCATGCTCATCGTTTCCAACTTGATCAGATTTTTTGGTTAATTTCAGCAACTTGAGACAAATCTGAATCGGCTCACCTGAACTGAACAGGGATCAGAAATCGGTATCGGCCTTCAGACTCTAATCAGTTATCTGTATGTGGTGGAAAACTCACTCATTAAACTAGGGAAAGCACTGGTCTGTACACCAGTCCAACCTTTATCGGAAGGTTGCTGGTTCGAGCCCCACTTAGTCTGTTGCAGTCGTCCTTGTCTGCTGGTGATGGTCGGGGGGGGGGGGGGGGGGGGGGGGGGCTGCCAGTGTACGGCAGCCTCGCTTCTATCTGTGTGCCCCAGGGCAGCTGTGGCTACTCTGTAGCGCATGTTCACCAGTGTGTGAATGGGTAAATGACTGCATATGTTGTAAAGTGCCTTTGGGGGGTTTCTGAACCCTAAGGCGCAATACAAATACAAGCAGTTTACCATTATTTATCCTCCTCCTGGGTTTGTTTATGGTTTGTGTTCTCTGGGTCTCGTTGTGCAACGCGGAGGTTGTTTCTGGAAATGGGGAGGGGAAAGTCAGAGGTCGTTAGTGACTGCTCCATAAATCTCCACCTTTTGTCAGCGGTAGAGAACGCTATGGTCGCCTGGCCCCTCAACCCTGCGACCCCGTAGCTGAAACCCAATCTGACCGAGCTCCACTCCATATGTCTGCGCACCAACGGGCTTCCATAATAATCGTTCAGAGGGTGTCGCCGTTTACATGGGAAGACGAGCAAACGGCCTGAAGAGTTGCTGGTATGTTAATTATGTCCGACGCACACCGACATGGGCACAGCTGTGGAAAAACCCCACAGGAATCCGCAACCAATTCCTGTTTGGCCATTCAGTTGTTTCAGGTGAATGAGGTACTTGACGAGTTACTCAGGTCAGATCCTCATAAATCAGCCGGACTGGAAACTCTTGACCCTTTCTTTCTGAAAATAGCAGCACATGTTTTTGCTGCACCTATTACCCATCTATTTAATCTGTCCATACAAACTGGTGCATTTCTGCAGGACTGGGCATTTGCATCTGTTACCCCACTCTTTAAAGGCGGAGATCATTCAGACCTAAGCTGTTATAGGCCTATCTCTATCCTGCCTTGCCTCTCTAAAGTCATTGAAAAGTTATTCAACAAACAGCTAACTCACTAACTGGAATCCAGCAGTATTATTACCCCCGTGCAGTCCGGTTTCAGAACTGGCCATGGATGTGTCTCTGCAACACTCAAAGTGCTAAATGACATCATATGTGCCATTGGCTATAAGGACTATAGTGTAGCTGTGTTTGTTGACTTGGCTAAAGCCTTTGACTCTTTGGACCATAACGTCTTACTTAGCAGGCCCAAACATACAGGACTATCCCAGGCATCCGTGGCATGGCCCAGAAGTTATATCTTAGGTCTTACGCGAGTGAGAACAGAGTGTTACCAATCTGCTCCTCTACCTCCATCTATGGGCGTTCCTCAAGGGTTGATACTCGGCCCAACCTTATTCAGAATCTATATTAATAACACTGTTCATAAAGTTGACAGTTCTCATATACATTTATATGCAGATGACACCATTTTATATTCAGCTTTGTCCTTGCAGCACAACTTTAATCGTCTTCAACAACCAGCACAATTTAAGTTCCAGCAACTTAATCTCTCTCGCTAGAACAGGCGCCAGCCAGTCTCCAGATCTCAGCCCCATAGAAAATCCTTGGTGGGATTTGAAAGTTATTCTGAATTTCGTCTCTCATAGTTGAGGTATACCTATGATGAAAATTACAGGCCTCATCTTTTTAAGTGGGATAATTTGCACAATTGGAGGCTGACTAAATACTTTTTAGCTCCACTGTATGTGATATTAAAATTTTATACCAATATTGGCCAATATCAATGGTAGACTGATAATATCAGACACCCAGAATTGAAACCTGTTTCTGTAAATATATAAAATATACAAATAGAAGAAGTTCAACTACACCACACAAAAGAAATGCACTAAATGTTTGCATGCAAGAAAAAAATAAAGAAACACTGCTTTATTATTGTGTGATTGTTCAGTAAAACAATGTTGATTTTATATTTCCTCATTAGGTTGACGCAGTGATAGCTTGCTCTAGTTTTGTTGTGTCCCTTTTTTTGTTTGGTTTTCTCTTTCTGCAAGGCCTAGAAGCAGCCTCTTGATCATCATTGATTGTTTATTTTTGTGGACCCCCCCCCCACCCCCACCTCACCCTACCCCACCCCCACCCTTGACATTAAAGCAGAAGCTTTGATGCTCCACTTATAATAATAATAATAATAATAATAATAATACATTTTATTTAAAAGCGCCTTTCAGGACACCCAAGGTCACTTTACACAAAACACGTAATAAAATACAATAAAACAATCATAAAACCCAAAGAAGAAAAAACAAAGAGAGAAACAGTTCAATAAAATCAGAGGTTGTAGGCAGATTTAAACGTGTGTTTTGAGTTTTGTTTTTAAAAGGGTAAAACTGTCGAAGTTCCTGATGTCTGGGGGAAGTGAGTTCCAGAGTCGAGGAGCAGAGCGGCTGAAAGCTCTGCTCCCCATGGTAGCGAGACGGGCAGAAGGAACCGCAAGATGGATGGAAGAAGAAGATCTGAGTGAACGGGACGGGGTGTGAATACTTATAAGGTCTGAGATATATGGAGGAGAGAGGTTGTGGATTGCTTTGAAGGTATGAAGGAGAATTTTGAAGATGGACCTGAATTTAACTGGGAGCCAGTGAAGCTGCTGGAGAACCGGGGTGATGTGGTGAAAGGAAGGGGTTCTGGTGATAATACGGGCACTTGAGAGTACCGGTAAATTTGTGAGGCTTGTCACCATCATTCAGACATTAATTCTGTTTGCTTCACAGCCAGACACGACACGGGAAAAAAATAAAATAAAGGAAATAGAAAATAAAATTAAAAATCAAAAACACACTGCCTTTAAATATCCATTCAGTATCGTAACACTAAATTTCACAATATTTCACTGCATCAATATTTTCTTACATTCCTGTCAAATGTACAATATTAAAGTAAAAAGTTTTTGTTTTGGTTATAATGTACTATAATTGTAATGCCCGGCCCAAAAAGTTGCCACAAATAAAGGTACCGCACTATTTCACTGGACCTCCTTTAGCTTTGCTGTGGTGTTCACCAACATCTTGCACTGATGATGGTAGAGCCTGACCACTACACAAAGCCTTCTCCAGCACATCCCAAAGATTCTCAATGGGGTTAAGGTCTGGACTCTGTGGTGGCCAATCCATGTGTGAAAATCATGTCTCGTGCTCCCTGAACCACTCTTTCTCTATCTGAGCCTGATGAATCCTGGCATTTTCAGTCAATCAATCAATTAAAACTTTCTTTATATAAAGCGCCTTCCACAACCATATTCGGGTGCCCGAGGCGCTAGAACGCGTCTAGAAAGACAATCATGAAAAGAGAAGTTAAAACACTGAAAATAAAGTGTAAAGCAGAAGACAGAGGAATAAAAGCAAATTAACAAGAAATAAAACTGCAACTAAAAATAACATAAAAGCAAGCCGACTTATCGCTAAATGATAAAAGTTATCTGTCGACTCTTAAAAACCGGCAATGAGGTAGACGACCTAAAGCCCGAGAAAGCCCGGTCCCACCGAGTTCGACACTTAGTGCGAGGGACGACAAGGAGGCCCTGATCAGAATAGAGCAGAGAGCGTGAAGGCAAATGTCTCTTCAGGAGCACTGCTAAGTAAGGAGGGGCGTCTCCCTGAAAGAAATTAAGGGCAAAAACCAGGAGTTTAAAATGCGCTCGATAAAAGACAGGAAGCCAGCACAGGGCTGATGTGATCCCACTTCCTGGCACCAGTCAGAAACCTGGCGGCTCTGTTCTGTGCAATCTGCAGATGTCATCTTGGAATACGGCCGTACCATCAGGGAAGATGGAACAACCTGGTCATTCAGGATATTCAGGTAGTCAGCTGACCTCATTCTTGGAGCACATCTTGATGCTGAACCTAGACCTGACCACTTGCAGCAAGCCCAGATCATAGCACTGCCCCCACAGGCTTGTACAGCAGGCACTAGGTGTGATGATTACGTCACTTCATCTGCCTCTCTTCTTACCCTGATGCACCATCACTCTGGAACATGGTCCACCTGAACTCATCAGACCAGTTTGTAATAATGCGTTGGACAGTTCTGAGCCTAGTTTCAGTCGTTTCTGCATCTCCTTAGATGTTTTCTCTGCTTGATGCCGATGATCTGACCCTTCACCCTCACACAGAGTAACATAATATCCACGACCACCAGATGTGCCTTCCCACTTGATTGTTTAACAAATGAGAAGCAGCTCATTGCACCAGTTGGGTTAAATAGCTTGTTGCAGCTGAAAGATAATCACCCATGCAGTAATTGTCCAATAGGGCAGTGGTCTGCAAATGGCGAACCGTGGGCCACGTCCAGCCCGCGAGCCCTCTTTGTGGCCCCCAAACCCCACGCACACACCCCACCCCCACGCCTGACGGCCGACCGGGAGATGTATAGATTGAGCTGAGGAAAATAAATAATCAATGCTTGAGATGCGGACCTAAACGATTCTGCGTCATAGAAGAGGACCATAATCAGTTACAGTGGTATGTAGTTTTGTTATAACGGCGGCTCCAGCGCAGCATCCACATCTGTCAGAGCGGTGTTCTCCACATTTACCGGGTAGGAAACTTTGGTCTGCCTTCATGTGGTACTGCAGGGCTGAGCGCTGGAGTTATAACCTGAGACCGAACCCGAACCGAATCAGCCCGATCGGTTCTGTTGGATTTGGGCCGTGAATCATGTTAATTGAGTGGGTTGCTGCGCGGCGCGCTCCGCTCGCTCGATCAGCGACTGAGGGAGAGAGAGGATCGGAGGACGCTCCTCCAAACACGCATTATTATTTTCATGAGTCCATTATTGTTTCTCCTGGAAGCGCTCAGATCGAGTGCTGAGATGTCGGGAGATCCGGTCCAGGGGAGGGAGCGGCGTGAGTGATGGCGGCTGCAGCGTAACCTGTCTCTTTTATTTAGGGACACGCAGACGTTAAAAGGAGAGAGAAATAGAAGATAGAAGTTCTTGTTCCACTTTATTCTTTTGTTTCATGAAGATAAACTGATGTTAAATTCAGCTAAAGAGAAACTGGGAGGAAGCTTTGGTTCATTTTAAGTTACAGGAGATCTTGTCCCATGGCCCTCACCCTGTAACCCTCATGTCCATGAGGGTTACAGGGTGAGGCGCTGTTCTTCTGTATTTTGCAAGCTTGTGTGTTATGTGCATCACAGCCAGCGATCCAAACAGCAGCAGCAACCCTCCGGCCCTCTTGCTTCTGAGTCCCTCGGACCAATATAATTGAGGACCCCTGCAATAGGGTTGGGGTTCGGCTCTAACCTGTGTGCTCAGTTAAATCCAGGTGGAGGCATTTTTTGTGGCCAGGCAGTTTATGTGAAGAGCTGGTGGGTTGAGATTTTTCCTCGTTGTTTTCTGCAGCAACAAGCTAAAAGTCACCCATGACCAGAAGAGAAACACGTATCCTAGTTTACTTCCTGTCGGTTCTGGGGTTTGTGCCGATCGGATTGTAATGAAGTCGTGTCCTGATTGGAGCCGAGCACAGCGCCCTGGTTTAGTCTGGGTCAGATCCGCCTCTCCTGTAGGAATGTGCACCGAAACGCCGATCAGCGCTGCACGACTGTGAGCAACAACGCGTCAATCTCCAGCAAATAACAGCAGCGTTCGGGTTATATTATAGTGTGTTTCTAGAAACAGCAGCCTCAGCTGCAGCTCACAGCTGGTGATCTGTCAATGACTTTGTAGCAACAGAAAAGTGGAAAGAAAAACAAACACTGAGCGGTTCCTCATATCTGAGAGACATAATCCAGGGCGAAGGCTAATCTCTAAGATTATCTTTATTAGATCGATGGATAAAGTAGGCTAGATCTGATCAGTGTTGGTCTGCCATCCCTCTCCCCGTACTCCTGGATCCGAGTCATCTGTAGCTAAAACCTGTTGGCGTTTTGATCCTGCGCTCCACTTCTCGGCTCGTGGCTCCAGGCTGATGAGAAACCCGATGCCTCATCATCCCGATATGTTTTGTTTTTTTCAGCCTTTCCTACTTTCCATTTCTGTCCTGCTGGCCTGGACATCCGAAGCCGCTGCTCTACCCATAACGCTATTCTGGTCTGTGTGAGTTATTCACTGACCCCCTGCTGGGCTGATCCCCTATCAGGAATCCTTTCCCATCCTAAATACCTCCTTTACTCTCCTGGTCTTCACTTGTCCACCCCGTCCCTCTTTTATGTCTTCATCTTTCCTGTGTGTGTGTGTGTGTGTGTGTGTGTGTGTGTGTGTTAAATAAATCAAAAGCGGACTCCTTGACTCGTATACTTATTTAACGTTTATTTGTAACATGTTACCTGGTTACTGGTAGAGTATTCATATCTGACAGCAGCAGAAACGTCTTCAGGTTTTTTTTAAGGTCGCATCCGTTCTCAAATGTTTTCTGTCCCATGAAGTGAAACGACCCTCAACTGCTTTTATTAATTTCCCTTTAAGTTGTCTGACGCATGTCATTTCAGATCCCAACACACACACACACATGCACACACACACACACACACACACACACACACACACACACACACACACGTATACACACACACACACGTATACACACGCGTATACACACACACACGCGCGTACACACACGTACACGCACGCACACACACACACACACACACACACGCATGCACGTACGCACACATGCACACACACGTACGCGCACATGCACGCACACACACGTGCACACTCACTCACACACACACACACACACACACACTCAACTCACTCACTCACTCACTCACTCACTCGCACATGCACACACGCACATGCACACACACACACGTACGCGCACATGCACGCACACATGCACGCGCGCACACACTCACTCACTCTCACTCACTCACTCGCACATGCACACACGCACATGCACACACACACACACATGCGCACACACACACGCGCGCACACATGCGCACACACACACACACACACACACACACACTGTGGTTTTGTGGTGAAATAATTGATGCCTAACCCTGTTTAATTCGGGAGATTTGCTCCTCAGCTGTGTAGAACGTGCCAGCGTGATTCAGCGCTTCTGTCCAGCTCTGACGCCGCACCAGCGCCGGTGGCATCTCTCTGGTAGAGTAGCCAGTCTGGCGCGGGAAGCTGCAGCTTCGTGCTGCTGCAGGGCTGGCACAGAGCTCATCTGGGCTCAGGCTGAGACTGCGAGCCGCGGCGGTTGTGTTTAAGCTGCAGAGCAGATCACCGAGGACTTCCTGCTCAGAGCTGACGTCAGTAGGGTTTCGCCCTGAAGCTGCTGGGATTCTTTTACTGACCAACTTTGCCCAAATGCCAACATTTTTTTATATTTACCGTGGCATGTGGGTCAGAGTGTGCTGCCAGGTCCAGGGTTCACATGCACAGTGTGACACATGCTTCAGTGCATGTGCAGCAGAAGATCCTTGTTTTGCATTCCTGCCAGTGAGCTGCAGAGGGGGCTCTGGGTGTGTTTACTGCTGGCTCAGCACTTGTGTCTGCTTCAGAGGACAAACACAAACTCTCCCATCACACACGCAAAACTAACGTTTCACAGCTTTTATCATCGGAATCGATGCAGAGTCATGTCCAGATGAGTGATAACCGGTTTCTGAGCTTCTAACTCTAACATGAAAACAAGCTCAACGCCTGCATCATTAAAAATAAGAGTTAGGCAGAAATTGGTTGAGACACGCCACAGACAGGAAAACCACTGCAGCGCGCACACACACACACACACACACACACACACACACACACACACACACACACACACAGGTGTGATTTCATCCTGCTGCAGTCACATCTTTGTATTAAACTGGTAAAGGTCCCAGTGTTCTGCCACATTTGAGCCATTAGTGATTTTACAGTCGTGCAGTTTTTGTCCAGACGGATCAAAACACAGAACGTTTAGTTTTTATTGAGGCGTTGCAGTTTGATAAAGTCGTTTGCACGAGTCTGTTTTATCAGCAGTGGTTCTTTCTCCTGGTGTTGGGCTCGTTAATCCATGTTACATCTGCTCTAATCCAGCGGGTTGAGTTTTTGTTTGTCTGCTGTTATTTAAACGTTGATCTATTATAAAGTTAAAGTCCCATTAATTCATCACACGCTGCTGAAATTCACGTTGGCCATCCCCGTGGGGAGCTGTGGCTGTGCTCGGGAACTATTTGGTGGTTTCACCTCAGTCCTTCATATAAGAGAAAACTAATTTTCCACTAATAAAACATTCTTTTGAATCTAAAGTGGTCTACTTTCAGTTAGAGTAGCGGCTGTGCTCCGGCTTTACCACTGAAATAGTTGATTTTTTAATATTGTGACTTTTTCCAGCCTTTTGACACTTGAATATGATTTTTAATGCATGCACCTTTTAGAAAATATAACACGTTACTCTGATTTAGACCTACTGCGTCAGTGCAGGTGGAACACAATAAAGTTGGATCATTCATGTCAGATTACAACGTCTAGTTTTGCACCTTTGCTGTATAATGGGCTGCATGGTGGCGCAGTGGTTAGCACTGTTGCCTCGCAGCACGAAGGTTGCGGGTTTGAATCTAGGCTGTGGCCTTTCTGCGTGGAGTTGCGTGTTCTCCCCATGCATGCGTGGGTTTCCTCCGGGTACTCCGGTTCCCCCCACAGATCACAACATGCCCTACAGGTTATAAACTGTACGTCGCTTTGGATAAAAGCATCTGCTAAATAAATAAACATATAAATATAAATATAAATTTTAATTACAAATTAATCTGTAACCGACAACCAAACCTGGTAAGAAGGTTGACGCATTTAAACCTTTTTGTTCTTATTTTTATATTTCTGCAATCAAAGTGAAAACCCTGTGTGTGTGTGTGTGTGTGTGTGTGTGTGTGTGTGTGTGTGTGTGTGTGTGTGTGTGTGTGTGTGTGTGTGTGTGTGTGTGTGTGTGTGTGTGTGTGTGTGTGTGTGTGTGTGTGTGTGTGTGTGTGTGCGCGTGTGTGTGTGTGTGTGCGCGTGCGTTTGTGTGTGTGTAGCAGCGTTACTGTGTGTGAGAGAGTACAGTATTGATCTGGGGCAGTTCATTTTCTGCTGTCCCCGGTGAGTTGCTCTGGGGGAAATGGCTAGTTTGTCTCCTGTCATTGTAGCTTCAGAGTTAAAGAGGAGTTTAAGGGAGAAGAGACGAAGACGTGTGTCCACTGGGGACAGGACAGGAGCGTCGGGACCTAAGACCTGATCCGCTACAGAGGAGCTCAGGGAACAAACTGACAATATTTGGGATAAGAATGTTATATTTTCTTCTGGATTTAGTGTGTGTGCGTGTGTGTGTGTGTGTGTGTGTGTGTGTGTGTGTGTGTGTATGTGTGTGTGTGTGTGTGTGTGTGTGTGTAGCAGCGTTACTGTGTGTGAGAGAGTACAGTATTGATCTGGGGCAGTTCATTTTCTGCTGTCCCCGGTGAGTTGCTCTGGGGGAAATGGCTAGTTTGTCTCCTGTCATTGTAGCTTCAGAGTTAAAGAGGAGTTTAAGGGAGAAGAGACGAAGACGTGTGTCCACTGGGGACAGGACAGGAGCGTCGGGACCTAAGACCTGATCCGCTACAGAGGAGCTCAGGGAACAAACTGACAATATTTGGGATAAGAATGTTATATTTTCTTCTGGATTTAGTGTGTGTGCGTGTGTGTGTGTGTGTGTGTGTGTGTGTGTGCGTGTGCGTGCGTGCGTGGGTGCGTGTGTGTGTTTGTGTGTGTGTACTCTCCTGGAGCAGATTGTATTGATCATTGACCACTTATTGTCCCCTGCTCCTGTTGTGAATTGCTCTCTTGGAAGTGGTTAATTTGTCTCCTGTCCTCTCTCTGTGTGTGTGTGTGTGTGTGTGTGTGTGTGTGTGTGCGCGCGCGTGCGAGTGCGCGTGCGCGTGCGAGTGCGTGCGTGCGCGCGTGTGTGTGTTTGTGTGTGTGTGTGTGTGTGTGTGCGTGCGGGCGCGTGTGTGTGTGTGTGTGCGTGCGTGCGTGCGTGCGTGCATGCGTGCGTGTGTGTGCGCGCGTGTGCGCGTGCGTGTGTGTGTGTGTGTGTGTGTGTGGTTAATTTGTGTTCTGTCTTTGGGGGACGAGGCTGTTAAATACCTCACTCTGTCTCTGCGGAGACACAAGCAGATGTTATTGATCTCCTGTTGGATGGCAGTAATGCAGGACTGATTACCAAGCGACCGCCATTAATAACATAAACTTGACTTTAGAGAGAAAATTAAAGGTAAGTTAGCTGAATGTGTGAGGAAAGCCACACGTCTGTCACCTGGCTACCTGCCTGCTGTCAGGGGCAGACACCTCCAGTCCTCTTCAGGCAGAAAAATCTGAGCCAACATGATCTCCTAAAACATTCAATCACCGGCGTTTCTGAGTGGAACGTCGTCGGTGTTGGAATTACAACTCCTGCTCCCTGAGATGTGCAAACGTCTAACTTCTGATTGGCTAACAGCAACGTTAGTCCTGGTTTGCTCCGTTCTTAGGTAAGAAATGCAACGCCAGTGTTTTATCTCTACAAATAGCACACGCCTGTAGAGTCGCTAATGCCCAGCTCATTGGCCTAGTGGCAGCGTGTCCGCTCTGGGACTGGGAGATCGAAGGTCACATCTCGGTCGGGTCGTACGAACGTAAGACTTTATAAAAAATGGGCCTGTCATTTTCTGACCCGGGTTTTTTCTGTGGTGAATGCAGGCGACGAGGCTGAAGGCCGTTTTCACGTTCAGCACGACCGGTCGTACGTCCAAACGATTTCTTAGCGGGCCAGACCTCTGAGGACTCGAGAGCAGCCATCTGGTGTTTCCTTGACCTTAACAAGGGAAAGTGTTTTAGTCTGCCCAGCTAGCAGGTCAAGCGGCTGATCCGACCTGCTGAAGGGATTATTTTCCATGCCGGCCCGGGAACATCTTGGGATTCCACCAGAGGAGCTGGAGGAGGCTCATCAGATTCAAATCTGAGAACTTAGTTTTATTATTGAAACCAAACTACAGCAGGTGGTCAGCAGGGATCCTGAACCTTCATCATGTTTGGGTTTACGTGATTGTTATATTCTTGTAAATGTTATGCAGGCGGCTCTTTTGGGTACACGTCAGCTTTTTGTTTACTTCCTGAACCTTTAGGTACGCGCTGCTCCGAAAGGCGTTGCTGGCCCGTTCCAGTGTAGGGGCTCCGGGTTCGTGAACCCAGGGTTATTTTGGAGAGGATCACCATACTCTTATTTGTCTCACCGAGCTTGTCTTTCAGTGTGTTCCTTCTCCGATGATGGAGTGTGTTAAAGGCCAGTTCGGAGAAACATCTGTTGGGTACCCTGATGATGATTTTGATCCATTTGATGTCCCAAATCCACAGTTTTAATCTCGTATTTAAGCCCATACTTTCATCGTCACTGGGTTTAAATGTTTGTTTATTAATTTTTAGACAGTTTAAAGTTCAGTGGTTTAGTAAAATTAATAACTCGCTGAACGTCCCCCATTCTGGCCTGGAAGTGTTTCTTTTCTCAGAACGTAAATGATCAGATGATCGTTTTCTGTCGTGACTTTGAAAGACCTTTTACGGGTGTACAAACCCAACAGAACTCTGTGTGTGTGTGTGTGTGTGTGTGTGTGTGTGTGTGTGTGTGTGTGTGTGTGTGTGTGTGTGTGTGTGTGTGTGTGTGTGTGTGTGTGCGTGTGTGTGTGTGTGTGTGCTCGTAAGCCATGGAAGAGGTTCAGCAGTGGTGTGTGCTCCAAGCAGATGCCCGTGGCTCCTGGTTGCCATCAGCATTTTAGCGAACTGCTGCCAGCTCGTCCTGGGCCCAAAGGGACCAATTAGGCCCTGGCAGCTGCACCCAGAGAGCCACTGTGGAATGAGGGGGCCGTGGGTGGGAGAGGACGCAGCAGAGAAGGGCAGAAACCGATAAGGACACACATGAAGACATGGAGGGAAAGAACTAAAGTTATCACAGAAAATCTGAAATGAAAGTCTGCAACATGACAAGGGGAATTCCTGGAGAAGGAAGAGGAAGCCCTGAAGCTGTTTAATTCTGAGCTGACCCCCCACCCACCACCCAATGCACCTGCTGGTCTTCTGCAGAACCAGAAGCATGAAAGCCCCGTTGCCCCCCTGCCCTTACCAAATTAGCACCCAAGCTGACAAGAGGCCTGAAGTTTCTCATCGTCCCCTTTTGTCCCCACAGACCTTCAGAACCCTGAACCCTCTCTTTACCTCTCTGATGTACTGCTGCTCCTGATCCAGAACACACACACACACACACAAACACACACACACACACACACACACACACACGCACGCACACACACACACACACACACACACACACACACGCACGCGCACACACACACACACACACACACACACACACACACACGCACGCACACACACACACACACACACACGCACACGCACTCATGCACACACATGCACACACGTGCACACACACACACACGCACGCGCACGCACACACACACACACACACACACACACAGACACACACATGCACGCACGCATGCACGCACACACACACATGCACACACACACACGCACGCACACACACACGCACACACTCACACGCACGCGTTGCGTGTCTAACTGAGATGTGGATTATTGGCGCGTTCTGTATTTTATTAATCAAATATTAGTTTCAACAGGAATGTAAACAACCTACAGAGGAGGTGGACTTCTTGGTGGCACCTAAACCATCAGAGCTTTCTGATTGGACAGACCAGTTCCCTTCTCTGTTCATCCTGAGAATGGCTGAAGAAACCTTTACATAAAAGGTTGGAAGTGACCCACTGGGAATTTTTTGGGGTGTTTTGGTTGCCGTAGAACCCGAGGTGCAGATGCAGATTGGCGGAGACAGGCAGGTAAACGCCGAAATACTTTACCTCAAAACCAAAATATTCAGGAGATGACCTCAGGAAGACCGGATCGAATGCAATTCAGTTTATTTCCAATCTCATTAAGAGCGGACTCGAGACTCTTTCCAGCTGAACCTGCTCAGTTCTCCGAGTTCAGGTCATTGTGTTGGTTAGGTAACGTTTCCTGTGGAGAGCCCAGCAGACTGCGTGGAGACGTTGCTCCTGCAGGACGATCTGACACAAGAGAGTGAAACCAGGATTACAGACCCAGGACAGGTGTGCTGATGGGAAACAGGTGTGTACAGTTAGTGGCCGGGGAGCTGAGACACAAATCACAATGTGTGTGATTTCCTCCGAAGCACATGCCTACGTCATCGCTTTACCCATGTTTGTATCAGTACCACATACGTGTGAGGAGATCTTCCCAACCAGGAAGAAAATGACGTGATAACCGCATTTACTCAGGACTCCGGTGGAGAAAAGCACGCAGGCGCTGTTGGTCCTGAACCTTTGACAGAAGCAGATAAAAGCATTTGCTGTGTCAGGGTTAGGGTTCTGGTGTCTAACCACTTCATGAGCTGTAAATCAGGCTGCTGTCTCCAGTAAGGTCCAGTCAGGACAGCATGTTCATGTCCTAGTGACGTAACACAGCCAGGGTCGTTTGACTCCCTGTGTTATAACTTGTACTAGGTGGAGCTCATCCCATTTCAGTAGTTTTTGGACCTTTTTGGTTCCCCTGTGGGGTGTAGGCCATTGAGCTGATGTATGTGGTACCCCTGACCACGCTCTTGGTGCGTCCTCCTTTGCTCTTAACACTTTGACACACTCATGATGGCCATGTGTCTCCCGCCGGCCTTGTACATCACCTCCTTGTCTCTGGCTTGGTGGCTGAAACAGAAGTGGAGCACCCGTGTCCGACCAGCTGACCGAGGCTCATCACTCACTGACCCAAAGGAATCGGCAGCATGATGGATGCTCACCACACTGGCATCTGCAACCAGAAGCCCAGTCCCCCTTTAAATCTAGGACCTCTGCTCTTCGTGTGTGGTGACTGACAAACTGCAGGATCCTGCATGTGTCCTGGAGCCGTCACTCAGTGGGATGGAGTCAAACCAACACGCGTACGCGTACTCCATTCCCCTCAACGCTCTCCTGTCAGCCAATCCTGAGAGGCGCTATGTAAAAGCTTTTTCTTTCTTTCTTTCTTTCTTTCTTTTTTCTTTCTTTCTTTCTTTCTTTCTTTCTTTCTTTCTTTCTTTCTTTCTTTCTTTCTTTCTTTCTTTCTTTCTTTTTTCTTTTTTTTCTTTCTTTCTTTCTTTTTTCTTTTTCTTTCTTTCTTTCTTTTTTCTTTTTTCTTTCTTTCTTTTCTCTCATTTTCTTTCTTTCTTTCTTTCTTTCCGTTCTCTCATTTTCTTTCTTTCTTTCCTTCTTTCTCTCTGTTTCATTCTGTCTCTCTCTCACTCACTCTCTTTCTTTCTTTCTCTCTCTCTTTTTCTCTCTTTATTCCTCTCTATCCCTCTCTTTCTCTCTCCATCCCTCTCTCTCTCTCCCCATCCCTCCCACTTGGGCCAGCTCCGGGGGAATCCTAAGGCATTCCCAGGCCAGTGGAGAGGGAGTCTCTCTGCTGTTACAGGTTGATGGAACTGCACATACGGAGATGCATAGAAGTGAACAGGAGGAAGGTGAACTTTGTGAATTTGCCATCTGATTTGTTCTCAAACATGAAGTCAAGTTTCACTCAGCTTTTGGTACGGTTCAGAAGTTAAGACTTTGCTCTGTAATCAGTGGGTTGCAGGTTGAATCCCAGGCTCTGTCGGTCTTTTTGGCAAGACACCCTCTTGCTTGCTGGTGGTGGTTGGAGGGAGCGGTGGTACCTGTGCAGCAGTACACCACCTGTGTGTGTGCGTGCGCGTGCGTGTGTGTGTGTGTGTGTGTGTGTGTGTGTGTGTGTGTGTGTGTGTGTGTGTGTGTGTGTGTGTGTGTGTGTGTGTGTGTGTGTGTGTGTGTGTGTGTGTGTGTGTGTGTGTGTGTGTGTGTGTGTGGATAAAACCAAGTGTAGCGTAAAGCACTTTGGAGTCTTCCAACTCAGAGAAGCTCTATAAAAGTGCCATTCAGACATCATTCACCAACAGTTCTGAGGATTAATGAGGGCGACTACCGGCTGCCACCGAACCAAATCTTAGCTCCTCGTCTGTAAAAATGACATATTTATTTTTATGTTCTGCCTCTGCTATTGTAGATTAACAGTGAAGACCATCTCGAGTTTGGGTTGATTCTAGACGCTTTAGAGCTGGAGATGTTCTGACGGTTTCAGTAAAATCTGCCCCGTGGTTCACGGGAGATTTTACAGTCCGACACAGGCAGGCAGGCAAAAACACTATAGCCACATGGAAGCCACTCGTTCATCTCCCCCCCCCCCCCCCCCGCCAAGGTCCTGACCTATCTCCTTCAGGGCAGAAGTCAACAACCCCCCCCCCCCCACCCCCACCCCCGTGGAATCTTGCGTAACCCTTTAGGGATCCTCCCACTTAACCTCCCAGTGGCCCAGCCACTCACAGAACACCCTTTCGGAGGCACACTTACCCCCTCCAACCCCTCCATTCACCGGTGCTCCCCTGCACTCACAAAGATGCACTTATAAGGTACGTAATGATGGCAGACCTTAAGTGGTCGAGGCCACGGGCTCTTTTCTCTTGGTGTGTCTAATGGGATCTGCTGATTGACAGCCGGAGTCGTCCCTTTGACCAAACATGTGTCACGCAACCATCATGGGACATGTGTGGAAGTGTTGGATGCCAGTCCCAAACTGACGGAATCTCGATCATCGCCGAAGATGTTGTCAGCTGCAGAGGTCGGGTTGGGGTGAAGGTTAAGTTCACAGGAAAAGCGTGTTTCCATCATGTCTTATTTACGTTATTGATGTTCTTTATGGCTGCTGTGGAAAAGCACACAGGGGCTATCATTTAATTATTCATCAAGGAGATCCTCTCCTTGCATAATATTCAACATTTGGAAAAATACTTAGCAATCCTGATGTTACTATATAGAAACCCTGTTATTATTAAAAACATTACACTCTTTAAAATTTTGTGTCCAATGAATTATCCGGGCTTAAAACTGGTGTCTGACGTTTTGATACAGTGCATCCGGAAAGTCTTCATAGCGCTTCACTTATTCCATTCTTTTGTTTATGTTACAGCCTCATTCCAAAATGCATTCAATTCATTTTACCCATAAAATTCAACACACAACATAATGATGATGTGAAAAATGTGCCTTTGAAGTTGTTGCAAATATATAAAAAATAAAAAACTTGAACTCACATGAGCATAAGTATTTACAGCCTTTGACGCGAAGCTCAGAATTGAGCTGAAGTGCATTCTGTTTCCACTGATCATCCTTGAGGTGTTTCAGCAGATTAGCTTGAGTCCACCTGTGGTAAATTAAGTTGATTGGACATGTGGAAAGGCACACACCTGTCTATATACAGGGTATCCGCGGGTCCTTAAAAAGTCTTAAGTTAGCTTTTCCAAATTTAAGGCCTTAAAAATCCTTAAAAATGACAAATGATCCTTAAATACAGTTTCCAAAGGTCTTAAATATTCAAAGACCCAATAAACTAGATTCTTTTATTTCTATAAATTTTTTTATGAATTTCTAGTTAGTCTTCAGCATTTTTGTTGTATGATATTGTCATAAGCGGAACCGTACACATTCAGTTGGTTGTGAAAGGGGACTATTTTTAGATGAGCACATTAGCTGGTTAAACTAGTGGGAGCTTGCGCCATGGGGAAGTGCAAGTTTAATGGTAACTGGAATGCTAATCCCATGTTCGCGATGTGGTTAGCACCGGTTCCAGGCAATAGCTGGAAAATATAGCTTAAATTTAATTATAAAACTAGCTTAAATTTGGTCTAAGTGGCCTTAAAAAAGGTCTTAAAAAGTCTTAAATTTGGCTCCCTTACACCTGCAGATACCCTGTATATAAGGCCCCTGGGTTGACACGTGTAGTAAATAGTTTTGCACTTTATTGCATTTTAGTTAAAATTTAAAATTTCTGCCTAAAACTGTCAGTGTTGTGCCGTTGTCAGGTAAAAACTCTGCACTGCATTTGAATTCAAATCTGCCATCGCTATTGGCTAAGAGGTGTGCTATGATGTAAACTGGTACCATATGATGTCACAATGTTGTTGTGAGCCTGTGTGTGTGTGTTTGTTAGCAGCTCCGCCCTCTCGGTTTGCTAGGCAACAGCATTTGTTGCATTTTTCAAACAGGAAGTGGGAGTGAGGTAAGTTTCTTGTAGGGGTGACTTGCTCTTTAAAGATTTGAAACGACAATTATAAAACGACAATTCAAGGATGGCACTTCAATGACAATTTTTAACAGCCTTGATATTAAACTTGTTTCAAAAGCAAACCTGTGGCTGAATGGAAGCTAAATGAAAAAATACGAGTTTGGATGCGTGAATGAGATTATTAGAAGGTTTCTTTCACAGAGAGTTGGAAGCGTTCTGGATGAAATTATGTTTTGCAGCTAACTGAGTTATTTAGAGAGAACAGCATCAAACGTCATCTGTCGATTGGTGTCTACCTCACCCATTTTCCAGAGACCCCCATTCGGATCCGAGATGTCAGGTGGAGATGATTTCCTCCGGGCATGAGGATGGTAGAAGGACCTCTATGCGACCAAATCAGTCCTGAGTTGTCTCCGTGGGTTACACGACTGATGAACTATTGGCGTCTCAAAGTCCGTAACTCTGAAGGAGTTTTTCGTCTCAACTCAACTCAGAAATCAACAACTCTGGGTAGAGTCTTCGTTAGCGGGTTACAGTTTCGTTATTCTTTAGCTATTCTGGTCGGCGTGACTGGAACAGCAGGTGGAGGTTTTTGGGACGGCCGTTCCCTTTTCCTCCGTGGTGTTGGTTCAAGAACTCACTCTGAAGCTGGTGATGGTTAGTTTTACCAAGCTCGCAGGACACTCCCACTCTCTCCGGAAGAAGGCTTTGATCATGCGTCAAAAACATGTTGCAGTTATGTTTATCTGGACTCTGTGTTAAGTGGATAAGGTGAACTTGACCTTCTTTGCTGAACACATCATTTACTGTCATCATAATCATTATTATAATTAATCATTATTATACCCAAAGCATAATAATCCATTTCATGTAATTAAAATACCTTTATACTGAACCAAGTGATCATTTATGAGATTATGTTAAACAGTAATAACATCAATGAGTTTTATTAATTATTATCTAATTATTATCATCGTGACTTGAAGTGTCCTCTTCCTGGGATGGAACAGCAGCAGATAGGTGATATGATCTTGAGCAGACATCGCAGCTCCTTGGGTTAATCTGTGGATTTAAAAGTACTGTTTGACCCAGCTGGGTGTAGATGTGACCTTTGCCACAAATTAGAGAACCTTCATCACGTTACATCACTTTGTCAGAGCTCCAGCGGTTCTCTGTGGAGACAGGAGAACCTTCCAGAAGGACAACCATCTCTGCAGCAATCCACCAATCAGGTCTGTGTGGTAGAGTGGCCAGACGGAAGCCTCTCCTTAGTAAAAGGCACATGGCAGCCCGCCTGGAGTTTGCTAAAAGGCACCTTAAGGACTCAGACCGCTCTTTGGAGTGAATGCCAGGCGTTATGTTTGGAGAAAATAAGGCACCGCTCATCACCAAGGCCAGTACCATCCCTACAGTGAAGCATGGCGGTAGCAGCATCATGCTGTGGGGATGTTTTTCAGCGGCAGGAACTGGATGACTAGTCAGGACATAGGGAACGATGACTGCAGCAATGTACAGAAACATCCTGGATGAAAACCTGCTCGACAGCGCTCTTGACCTCAGAGTGGGGCGATGGTTCACCTTTCAGCAGGACAGCGACCCTAAGTACACAGCCAAAATATCGAAGGAGTGGCTACAGAACAACTCGGTGAATGTCCTCGAGTGGCCCAGCCAGAGCCCAGACCTGAACCCCGTTGAACATCTCTGGAGAGATCTGAAAATGGCTGTGCACCGACGCTTTCCATCCAACCTGGTGGAGCTCGAGGTGCAGCAAAGAGGAATGGGCATAAACCGCCCAAAGACAGGTGTGGCAAGCTCGTGGCATCATATTCAAAATGACTAGAGGCTGCAATTGCTGCCAAAGGTGCATCAACAAAGAACCGAGTAAAGGCTGTGAATACTTATGTACATGTGATTTCTCAAGTTTTTTATTTTTAATACATTTGCAAAGACACTTTTTTTTCTCATTATCATTATGGGGTGTTGTGTGTTGAGTTTTATGGGCAAAATGAATTTTGGAATGAGGCTGTAACGTAAACAAAAAAGTGCAATAAGTGAAGCGCTATACTTCCCGGATGCACTGTAATCTACGAAGAGAGTGTGCTTTAAAACGTGTTGCTTGAATTTGGTATTATTTAATTTTTGGGTTGTAGTCTTACTTTAAAGTCTACAAAGCAGCTGAGTTCATGGATCTTTAGGAAATTATTCTGGGCCAAATTCACACACACACAGCTTTACAAACGTAGTTTTAGTGTTTATTAACTAATATAGAGGTGCGTGACCCCAGATATTCAAATAACAATAATAAGCAGCACCATGGGAATGCTAAAGTGTTCAATCCCGTCAAGCCCTTACTTTATTGAAGCCCTGACTTTCCTCTAATTTTTTATTTATGTCCCACTTGAGTTTTCTGCATCACTTTCTCCCCAATGTTCAACTCTTTCTGCCTGTTTTACCTGTTTTTAAAAATTCTGTTTTAAAGCTTAATCCTTAAAATTTCCCATCCTGTGTCCTAACTAGCTCTGATGGTAAATATATTTGTGTTTTAGTTTTTGTTGTCTATTCTTTTCCAGTTCTTGACATGTAATTTCTGGCTTTTATGAGCCATAACTTCCTGCTGGGCCTGAGTGAAAGCCTCTCTGAGGGTTCCTGGGTCAACTGGTGTCCATTACAGCCAATGGCTCCTCTGCGATGATGGACGAGGCCACAAGCTGATACCTCTCCCCCTAACCGTCATCACCACCCCCTTCTAAACACACCTCTGTTTGGTGACATCACCTCCACCCTGACTGGCAGCATCTGCTCATAGCAAACACCAGGGACCTCTCTGTTTCTGTATGTGTTCTCATCGGCCCGCTGGTTCTTGCCAACCCATTTCTTCCTCACGTATGCTCACAGAACCCCCAAGTGTTCCTCTGAAAATATAGAAGGTGGCTCACCAGACCGAAATACTTTGTAAAAATAATGCCGTGTGTTCCGTGTCGAGTAACATGCTGCCAAGTGTTAATTCAGCCATGAAGGAAAGAGCAGCTGATTAATGCCATCTGTCTGTCATCACATTTACAGTTACACTCCTTCTCTGAAGGCGCTTCTTTCTTAGTCTGCAGAATGAAACCAGCTCAACTGAAGGAACTTCAATCATCCTCTTCTTAACTCTAGTTTGACTGGTTTGGTTTTCATTTCTGATAACTCTAATCCAACCAGCTACTGACAAACAGGCGGGCTGTTGCTCCCTTCCTTGTAAATGGAAACTTTTCATAATTCTCCTTTAATCTGGTCGTTATCTCACCATGCTGCAACTGCTGGTGACTAATCATGGACAGTATTCCAGAGGGAGTTTCTAAAGGGTCTGTGTAATTTGCAAGAGTTCTTAATTGCTCCATAATTAAAGACTCATAGGTGTCACACACACTGCTGTGGTGTGGTGAAAATCTTCCACCGCATTTGACCCATCCCCATGGGGAGCAGCGAGCTGCAGACACGACTGCAATCAGGAGCTTTTGGGTGGTTTAACCCCCCAATCCAACCCCTTACCTCATTCACTGCCAGCCGTTTCCTGATCCGTAAAGCCCTTCGCTGCCAGCTTTTCTTACCATTGTTACTGTTTTTTTAAGAGGCACAGAACGTTGCGCGCTAGGATGATGTCAACGCCAAAACAACCAAAACAAAGAGGAGACTCACCTCTTACATCAGGAAGAATCAGCGCGTTTTGAGCCTTAACCGTTCTTTCATAATCCGTTGAATTGTGATCGGCAGAAGCTTTTCCGGTTTGCGCCTCACTTTTTTTACAGCAGCGACCCAAAACGATCTAACACATGGATGTTCTGCTTCCTGATGACGTGACATGTGACGTATGCGGATGAAGATCGGCTTTAGAGCTGAGATGTTTGTTCTCCGCGTGCGGGGGCTCGTCCGACGCCCACACAGTAAAAAAAAAATGCAAATGACGACTTTAGTCATCATTGGCAGTGAATGAGTTAAAACTGAGCTCAATTTTTATTTGAAGTGATGTTCTACTTGATTGCTGCATCAAGAGCGGCACAAACATCACCCGTTAGCACGTCCGGCTGCTACCGTGTTGTTGCATCAGCCTAACTTGCTGTGGCTTTATTCCTACCATGATCGGTCCTACGCGGAGCAGATCTCATCATCATTGGGTTTTCATCTGTTGAAGGCTTATATGGACCCAGCCTTTTGAGGAAAGATTATTTTGACACATATTTTTATTGTTTTATCACCCAGCTCTATGTTTATTATGTCCTTATATCCCGATGGGATTCATTAAAGTAATACAAATTTCAAAACATTTGCTGTTTTTCAGCCACAGCTGTCTAAATACTTCCACCAGTCACTTGGTTTGGGACAGAATGATCTGTTGGACCATTGCCTTGCATCATGTCCTTCTCATAAACACAGAAGATGACACCAACACCATAAACTAGACTACCGAGTCTGTTACATGACACTTGTCCCCTATGCCACATACCTAAGCTGGCCAGGTGAGACAGGTTTCAGACCAGAGAATAGCTTCTGGAGCAGGAGGGAGCCTGATGTTGGGGGCAGGACGATGAGGTGATGTACAACTTATACATTAGTATCAGGAGTTTCAAAATAAAATTCTGAAGTTGCAGCTGGAACAGGAAAAGGCATAAATGCAGCCAACAGTGGTTTTGGAGTATTTTTCACAAGGAAACGATAATATTACATGCTGATGTGGCCCCTTTAAATCTCAGGGGTCAGGACAGCTGTAGACACGAGTCCTGTGTTCTGATCTCGTTTTTAAGGTGTTTTTTTTATTGATTCAGTTCCCACCAGAAGGTAAATGCAGGGAAAGTCGTCCGGAAAAGGCAAATACTAAAACTGACTTATTCTCCGGTGCCTAAAATATACAGTCAGGTCCATAAATATTGGGACATCGACACAATGCTAACATTTTTGGCTCTATACACCACCACAATGGATATCCAATGAAACGAACAAGTTGTGCGTTAACTGCAGACTGTCAGCTTTTATTTGAGGGTATTTACATCCAAATCAGGTGAACGGTGTAGGAATTACAACAGTTTGCATGACACCAAGTAATGGGACAGAATAAGAACCATCAATCAAACTTATACATTTCAATACTTGGTTGTAAATCCTTTGCAGTCAATTACAGCCTGAAGTCTGGAACACATAGACATCACCAGACGTTGGGTTTCATCCCTGGTACTGCTCTCCAGGCCTCTACTGCAACAGTCTTCAGGTCCTGCTCGTTCCTGGGGCCTTTTCCCTTCAGTTTCGTCTTCAGCAAGTGAAATGCATGCTCAGTTGGATTCAGGTCAGGTGATTGACTTGGCCATTGCAAAACAGTCCACTTCTTTCCCTTCAGAAACTCTTTGGTGGCTTTTGCAGTATGCTTTGGGTCATTGTCCATCTGCACAGTGAAGCGCCGTCCAATGAGTTCTGAGGCGTTTGGCTGAATATGAGCAGATAAAATTGCCCGAAACACTTCAGAATTCATCGTGCTGCTTTTGTCAGCAGTCACATCATCAATAAATACAAGAGAACCAGTTCCACTGGCAGCCATACATGCCCACGCCATGACACTTCCAGCACCATGCTTCACTGATGAGGTGGTATGCTTAGGATCATGAGCAGTTCCTTTCCATCTCCAGACTCTTCTCTTCCCATCACTCTGGTACAAGTTGGTCTTGGTCTCATCGGTCCGTAGGATGTTGTTCCAGAACTGTGAAGGCCTTTTTAGATGTTGTTTGGCAAACTCTAATCCGGCCTTCCTGTTTTTGGGGCTTACCAATGGTTTACATCTTGTGGTGAACCCTCTGTATTCACACTGGTGGAGTCGTCTCTTGATTGTTGTCTTTGACACAGATACACCTACCTCCTGGAGAGTGTTCTTGATCTGGCCAACTGTTGTGAAGGGTGTTTTCTTCACCAGGGAAAGGACTCTTCGGTCATCCACCACAGTTGTTTAACCGTGGTCTTCCGGGTCTTTTGTTGTTGCTGAGCTCACCGGTGCATCCCTTCTTTTTGAGAATGTTCCAAACTGTTGTTGTGGCCACGCCTAATGTTTTTGCTGTCTCTGATAAGTTTCTTTTGTTTTTTCAGCCTAATGATGGCTTGCTTCACTGATAGTGACAGGTCTTGACAGTTGACAGCAGCAGATCCCAAATGCAAGTAGCACACTTGAAATGAACTCTGGACCTTTTATCTGCTCATTGTAATTGGGATAATGAGGGAATAACACACACCTGGCCATGGAACAGCTGAGAAACCAATAGCCCCATTCCTTTTGGTCCCTTAACAAGTGGTAGGCACATATACAAACTGTTGTAATTCCTTCACCGTTCACCTGATTTGGATGTAAATACCCTCAAATAAAAGCTGACAGTCTGCAGTTAACGCACATCTTGTTCGTTTCATTGGATATCCATTGTGGTGGTGTATAGAGCCAAAGATGTTAGCATTGTGTCGATGTCCCAGTATTTATGGACCTGACTGTATTTGACTCGCTGCAGCAGAGTATTTCTGGCTGGTTCTCCCAACTCTGAAACTGGTGTTGGTTACCAGCCAAGGGGGAAACGGTGCATTTTGCAACCAGGCAACAAACAGACCCGGAGCTATGAGAGCCCACAGAGGTGGATCAAATGACTCCAGCTCCTTCTTACGAGGCTTCAGAGACTGAAATCGCTCTGATTAAGCGTTAACGTGCAAATCATTTACATGAGTAAGAGGTGGGAGTATTTTTAAGACCCATCAGTGCTGTTTCCTGTCTGCGGGCATCAAACTCTCTGGGTAGTCTGTCAGAAAGCATCACCGACTGTCAGACACATGCAGGTCATGTTATCAGGACCGTGCTGGCTTACACTGGATTATTAAATTGTGGTAACTCCCTTGTTAAATCTGATGTTGGGATGGCACTGCTGTCTTCTGAGAGGGTGCCAGAGCCATGGGAGTCAGAGGATGAACCACGGGGGATTTGAACATAGAATGGCAGAAGGAACCGTCACTGTCAATAAAAAGATTTATTATCCGTGAACTCGTCCCAAGTAGGGGGCACATGGAGAATGCTGTTCCCTGGAATTAGCCGTCAGGTATGGAAAGACAGACTTCAGGGGCTCCGTAAGAGGATGGAGGATTGGAGGTTCGGTGCTGTGGCCTGTCAGCCGCCCCAGTCAGAGGGCTGAGGATCTGGAGTCTAGTCCACGCTGTAAAAACGAGGCTTAGTCATCTTAGGGATGGCCCTCAGGTTCGTCATCTTACGTGACGCTCCATCTGTCTTTTTATGATGAAAAAGCAGCATCTACATTAGAGATTTGTCACGAGTTTCATGTTGATTTCCCAGGACCAGACCCGTTACCGTGGATAAAAGAGAGAAAACCGGAGGTGTTTTATCCAGATTTCAGGATCCACATGTTGGAAAATAGTTTTTTTTTTGTTCAAAATGGAGAAAAATGCTATTTTGTTTGTTACTGATGCTGTGAAGATGCCTCAGATTCCCAGTGACAGAACCTAAGTGGTGCAGTTGTTTCACTATCTGGTGCTTTGGACCAAACCGGTCACATTAGCATCTGCACTGAAGGTCTGGGGGAGGCAGACTACTTGCAAAAGGAGAGACAAGTGCATGTTGAGGCGGCAGGATTAGATTATCTGTGGTTCAGAGCGGTGAGTCGGTGGGAGATGGATGGACGGAGGGCCAGCGGCATGCATCTTCCAGCGCAGGGCGCCGCTCCAGGGGCTATCCACTGTCAGAGGTCTATTAGGGGAAGATTGAGATCCCAGGTGTGTGTGTGTGTGTGTGTGTGTGTGTGTGTGTGTGTGTGTGTGTGTGTGTGTGTGTGTGTGTGTGTGTGTGTGTGTGTGTGTGTGTGTGTGTGTGTGTGTGTGTGTGTGTGTGTGTGTGTGTGTGTGTGTGTGTGTGTGTGTGTGTGTGTGTGTGTGTGTGTGTGTGTGTGTGTGTGTGTGTGTGTGTGTGTGTGTGTGTGCGCGCGCGCGCGTGTGTGTTGCACTGATTGTAAACTACTGCAGGTTGTGTTGGTTGAATGACTCTGTGAACAAAGGGGTCTCAATCTTCCACTCTGCGACCATGACCAGTGAGCATGTGAACAAACACACACACACACACACACACACACATAACTGTAGGTGTCATTAAACAGCAGTTACGTGGAACAGCTGTGTGACAGAGTCTCAGAGCGGCGAGCGGCATGACGCTTACGACACGGATTTGGAGGCAGATTGAGGGGTGGGGATGGGGGTGCGGCGGAGTGGGTGCGGTTATATGAGGGGTTGCGAGGTGGGAATCATGGCGACACCTTTGACAAGCTCTATTTGTCATCTGCCAGGACGACCACATAGCTCTGACCGCACTACAGATGGGTTGTGGAAGAAAACGTGACTAGAAGCTAGGCAACTAATCCAGCACAACCCCTCTCTCTGTCCACCTCACGGTGTCTTGTTTTTTATTACATCCTGACAGGTTCTTGGCTTTTAATAACTGCATATAAAATATTCTTTAACAAGGCTTTGTTTGTTTTTAAAGAAGTCAGAACACACTCCCTGGAATATCTCTGTTAGTCCTGCTGGGGGTGGATCGTTCTGCTCGACCCTCTGTCTATGTCTGTCCACAACAGAGTCTCAGCCCAAATGTGCATCATTTCACCTTTTCTTTCTTCCGGCTCAGGTCACAAGAACATTAAAATCAGTGCATGTGAGCTTCCGTAAGAGATCACAGTAAAGGGAGACACCAGCACGGATTTGTCTTGTTAACCTAAGTAACGTCTCCAGAAACACAAGCTGAAGGTATTTAGTTTGTAAAATAAATATTTAACTCCAAATTCAATATTTAGCTTGCTAACTAAATATTTGGTAACACTTCCTTCGACAGTATCCTAATTACTAAGTACTTGCATGGTAATTACATAGTAAGGTAAAGTATATTATTGTGTTATTAAAGTGTATAATTGTAACAAAGTGTAATTATTATATAAAGCAGTCAATACTGGGAATGATTAAGAAAAATATAAACTAGAATTGAACCTGAGTTACATGGTAATAACTGTTTAAGAACTCAGATATAGTAATTACCATGTAAGTACATAGTAATTTGGTGACTGTAAAAGGAAGTGTTACCAAATATTTATTTGGGAACTTTAACATTTATAAATGAATGCATATCATTGTGAAAATATTAAATAGAAAAATAAACTAGTGATTTTTCTTTCATGATAGGTTAAATGACCCGCTGCTGTTAAATGATTACCGTTTGACATTACAAATGGCGTCCCATAGACACAAACCACTTGTGTTTGTTTCCGTGTTGTTGCTGTTTGGTGTTGGTTCTACCCTGTTGGTGTCATTCCTGCTGCCCATGTGGGATTAGCCTTGTGGTTTTCTGGGTTTCACTCATGTGACTCTGCAGTCGTGGAAAAACTCAAAAGGTAGACAGGAAGTGTTTCGCTTCACAAGAAAACAGCGCGATGGTGGACGAAAGTGATTTTACTAAGGCTTTAAATGACCTGGCACAGACGTGATATTGCAAAAAACACACGTTTTTAAGTTATTACCCATATAGTTTAATATATATCACACTGCAGACCAAACAAAACCCGTGTACAAGCTTGGACAGCAATTTTAGTCTAGATTTAGTATCCGGAGAAGCTTTAAATGGCCGTTGTCTTGTTTTTGCTCGAGTAAGTAATAAGTTGTGCTATTTTAATTCATTAGCGCATGTTAATAATGCTATTGCTAATACTAACGATGAGTATGTGCTAGGATCGACTTGTAACTCACTTTTTATGCCTTTTTAAACCCAAATTACTGGTACATTTGTTTGATTTTAATAAGGTATAAATGCCACGTAACAACACTAAGCTAACTGCTAAAAACATTAGCATTCTGAAAGGAAAGAAAAACAATGGTCTTTTATTTAGACTCTATATTATAGAGCCTCTAAAGATAAAAACCACAAAGCGCTTCACAAAAACAACACATTTTAAATACATTTTAAATCTAAAAATATTTTTTTATTTTCTAGAATTTTTTTTGTAAAGAAAATAATTTAATAGAGGTTTTTTTTTTTTTTAGTTTTTCAAATTTAAAGGTGTGTTTTACTTGTTTATTCATTACATTTGCAGTGGTCTCTGGTGTGAATCAGTGCCTTGTGAGTCTTTGATAAAAGCTACGATGCTCCTGTTCTAACATGCAGAAGTTTGCAGGTGGGCTGAAAACAGCAGAGTTACTCATTATTATTATTAGTGATATGCACACACCTTGTTTCTGATTGGCTAACAGTATGCGTTCAGCCATGTTGTAAAGTCATTATCACCAAGACACTCCGCTCTAACTCCTCACTGCAAAAATATTTTTTAAAAAGGCCTTTGTGTGGGCGGGCATGAACCAAGATGGGCGGGGCCCATGAATGCAGACTAACAGTGTGACATAGATCTGTCACGCTTTTCTAATCCTAGAGTATCACCATCTATTTGCTATCAAAAGCTAATGCAGCAGATAGATGTAGGAAACTATTTTCATGCTCAGACTATATGAAACAATCATAGGGTGTTTCTCAATGTCAAGGCGCCCGGTCTGGCGAGGCGATGTCTTGCGAGGCCAGGCGCCTTGCTCACGAGGACACTGTCCTTCCTTGGTCAAAGAAAACGGTTAAATGGAACAGACTTGCATCACGCTTTCACGGCGGTCACGTAACATTGCGTGACACGGGGAGATAACGTTATATTTTATACGTATTGGTTTCAATATAGATATGTAAGGAGCCTTTTACTTTTTAAATTGTGTTTATGTTTATTTAATTAAAAATATAAGTGAGTTACTACCCGTTAGCCACCGAAGCTGCAGCTACTAAGCAACTAACCAACCATAGATAACTTCTTTGGATCTAAAAAAAAACATTTTAAATTAGCTGACTTACTTTTAAACTTGAAATTTGCCCCCAAAGTAGCTGTCGGCTTCTGATCCACCGTCCTTTTGAAAATGCTGTGGTGTATTCTGGGAAATTTTTGGCCAAGGCTAGGCTACAAGACACCTCCAGTGTATCCTCGCTCAGCTAGCTAAACAGCTTAGAAACAGAGAACACAGGCCTCAGTAGAACATGAATATTGGAACACATCTTGGCGGCTCCTGGTGACGTATCTCCAAGGCAACCGGGGAGGGGCCAAGACATCAAGGCGAGGTTCCTTGGCATTGAGAAACCCCCATTGGACCCGTTAAGCCTAATTTGTACATCAGCTCCACGAGGAAGACACATGTACGCACGGATGGAGACGTTTTGCCTTCAGACTTCTTCGCCTCCTGGGGAATGTTGCAAAGCAATTCCCCGTCAGGACAACAGAGGGCGTAGCGCTGTTCTGGGGTATCCTGTCATGTATCGGGTCCAAGATGGTGTCTTTATATTGTGTTTTTTGGATTTCAATTACTATTTAACACAGACAGTTCTGTTCCTCATTCTCCTCCACCTCTTCATGTACTTGCATATCTTTTCACTCCTCCAGTCACGGGGAATAAAACGTTAATATTTTTAGAGTTTTTCCTCGAGGGATTCTTCAAGCTTCTCCGTGTCTGTCACTAGGTATCTTTGGCTGTCTTTGTTTTTGAGTGAGCAATGGCGGCGCTGCCGACGACAGTGGCGTCCTGACCAATCACAAGCTTGCATTCTCCGTTTCGTCGGACGGATGTTTAGAAAGAGATCTCGACTCCGCCCGTCCTTGCGAGCCTGCTGGAGAGCCCTCAAAAGGACGGATAATGGCGTTACGTGCGTGCGTCCCGACGCAGACAGAGAAGTATGAATTGCTTTAGAATCAGAAAAAATCCTAAAACATGGAACATGGAAGCACACCTTTAGGTGTTGCTTGAAGTTGTCTGGGATTGTGCCAGCAGCCACTAACCAATGGGTGTAGTTATGGTGCACATACTCATGCACGTGCTTTGTTCACACCAGTAAAAGTAAGTATTGTTGTCTACACGCGTGTTTTAAATGTACAACATGTGTTTCAGTGCCTCGCTCAGCCCTCAGTGATACGAGTAAGGAGTGTAGGAGATGAGAGGCGATATGAGATGGGCTTTTCACTAGTGTTTAAACTCCTTTTACATCCCTCTCTCACATTCTGTCGCTTCGTCTTTTCTCTGCTCATTAGGAAGATGGAACGCTGTCACTGACCACCACAGAGCATGATAGGTGGAGACAGGAAGTGATGCGGATGACACCTTTTGGGTGGTGGGATAACTAAAATGAATCTGTTGAGTGTTTGATTTATCTGCCGTAATTATCCATAAGATGTTTTACAGTGAATCTTTTTATTGATGTTCCTGGTTTTACTAAATCCTCTGAGCCTGTTTTTGTGGATCAGAATGACGAGATAATCCCTTATTTGACAAAGCAGCATTTATCTTTTGAAAAAGGAACTAAAGTGATGTCCAAAAAGAAAAAGGCAGAGCGTTTGTTGACTATGGGTGTTTCTCAATGTTACGGCGCCTGGCATTGCAAGGCGATGTCTTGCGAGGTCAGACGCGTTGCTTACAAGGTCACTGTCCTTCCTTGGTCAAAGAAAATGGCTAAATGGAACAGACTTGCTTCACGTAACCGTGGCTTCCACGGCTGTCACATAACGTTGCGTGACACGAGAGACAATGTTATATTTTATGCGTATTGGTTTCAATATAAATATATAACAAGCCTTTTGCCATTTAAATTGTGTACATGTTTATTAAATTAAAAATATAAGCGAGTTACTACCCGCTAGCCACTGAAGCTGCAACTAAAAAGCAACTAACCAACCATAGATAACTTCTTTTGATCTAAAAAAAAATAAATTTTATTAGTTAACTTACTTTTAAACTTAAATTGTCCCCGAGGTAGCTGCCGGCTTCTGATCCCCCGTCTTTTTGAAAATACCGCGGTGTATTCTGGGTAATTTTTTTTACCAAGGCTAGGCTACAAGACGCCTCCCGTGTATCCTTGCTCAGCTAGCTAAACGGCTAACAAACGGAGAATACACGCCTCGGTAGAACATGAACATTGGAACGCGTCTTGGTGGCTCCTGATGACGTATCTCCTAGTCAACTGGGGCGGGGCCAAGACATCAAGGCAAGGTTCCTTGGCACTGAGAAACACCCTAAGTCTCAGAATCAGACGAGCTGTTGGACCTCGTCAGGAGGAGATTCAGTGATGAAGAACATGACAGCTGAGATGTCGCCAGTGCTAAATCTCAAGATCTCGCCACCCTTGAGCCGCTCAAGGGCGGCGAGAACTATGAAAAGGTTCTGTCAGAAAGGTCAAAGTTTGATAGACGGTTCAAAGAAATTCTGATTGGAAAACACTGACTATCTTACAGTTCATGATGAACATTTTGGTGAGTTCATCTTTTGATTCTACATCCTAAAAAGATGAATTCAGAGAATCTGAACAGTTTGATTAGCTGACCATGAGGCTCAAACCAAATGTTGTAGACCAACTGTTGAAGGAGCACATGCTTCCAGGGCTGTCTTCAGAGTCTGAGACCCAGAATCTCACATGGAGTAAAGTCTGGGCTGGGAGTGGACCTTTAGCTCAAGCAGAGGAGTGTAACTTTCTCAGTGTTTGGTTCCTAACAGACAAATCATTTGGTCACCTCTGGCTGTGAGAGCATTGTTCTAGTCTGAGAAGAAAAGCTCATGATTTCGAATCATCCTGAAAGAGATTCCAGGTACAATCACCTCTGTAGGGTGACCATTGGAGTAGGGTCACCACTCCTCCTCATCAAAAGAAAGCAGCTTGGGGGACACCTCATCTCCTCCCTTTGAGATCTTCTAGTACTGGTAGAGATCCCAGGGCCAAACTCTGACCTCCCTGATAGGATTATACATCCTCTCTGGTCTGGGAGCGCCTTGGTGTCTGGGTTTCCCTGCGACCTTCATAAGTTGATCTTTGTTGGAGAGATTTAGTTAAATTGGAGTTTTGGATGAAAGAAAACCAAACAAACCCAGGAAAGGCTGCAGTGGGTTTAAAAGCTCAGCTTGTTTCATCTGGAGGTGCAAAATAAAGTAAAGACAAGCAGATGCAGCAGAAAGGTTTACTCACCTGTTGTTTGGTGCTTTTAGCCTTCATCAAGCAACGGTTTGCATCAAGCACTGGAGAGGAGGTTTTAGGACCAACCAACACAAACTTTTTCTCTTCAGTCTCGGCCCCTGACGTCCACGATCGCAGTGAAATGAAGTGAACGAGGACTTTGATTATCCACTATGCATATTGTACTCTTGGTGTGTCAGGCGGGCCGGGCCGTCATAAAACAATATGATGGATACGCAGCCAAATAAATAAATAAAAACACTTAGTTCTCTCTCTTTCTGTCCCAGTGGCTCTGCTCTCGGGGCTCGTCTGATGGATTTGTAAAATGAAATAACGAATGAGACTTAAAGTGAGGAGGAAGCAGGAGGGATGAGGGCAGCGCAGAGAGAGACGGAGCACATGATTTATTAGACTCATAAAAATTCTGCCTCTGTTATTCCCGCTCATTTTTATATGTGAAGCTTATTAAAGAACACACCTGCCAGAGTCATCAAACGTGTGTGTGTGTGTGTGTGTGTGTGTGTGTGTGTGTGTGTGTGTGTGTGTGTGTGTGTGTGTGTGTGTGTGTGTGTGTGTGTGTGTGTGTGTGTGTGTGTGTGTGTGTGTGTGTGTGTGTGTGTGTGTGTGTGTGTGTGTGTGTGTGTGTGTGGGTGGGTGGGTGGGTGGGTGGGTGGGCGCATGTGTGTGGGGGGGGATGTGGGTATGAGTGTGTGTGTGTGTATGTGTATGAGGGTGTGTGTGGGTAGGAGAGTATGTGTATGAGAGTGTGTGTGCGCGTGTGTGTGTGTGTGTGGGTATGAGAGTGTGTGTGTGCGCGTGTGTGTGGGGGGGTATGAGAGTGTGTGTGTGGGTGGGTGGGTGGGCGCGTGTGTGTGTGTGTATGTGTATGAGAGTGTGTGTGTGGGCGCGCGTGTGTGGGTAGGAGAGTGTGTATGAGAGTGCGTGTGTGTGTGGGTATGAGAGTGTGTGTGCGCGCGTGGGGGGGGGGGTATGAGAGTGTGTGCGTGTGTGTGTGGGTATGAGAGTGTGTGTGTGTGTGTGGGGGGGGGGGGTATGAGAGTGTGTGTGTGTGGGTGTGTGGGTGTGTGTGGGGGGGGTATGAGAGTGTGTGCGTGTGTGTGGGGGGGGGGTATGAGAGTGTGTGTGTGTGGGTGTGTGGGTGTGTGTGGGGGGGGGTATGAGAGTGTGTGTGTGTGTGTGTGTGTGTGTGGGTGTGTAAGTGCGCATTTGTTGGCTGGATAAGTTTAATTCTGCGTTGGCTGTTTGCTCAGACTCTCATGTGACTCCCCACAGATCCCACCCTTCACCGAAGTCCCGCCTCCCAACGGGTCTTCAGAACACGCTACAAGATGGAGATGCGACCGGGTTCTGGTTCTGGAACCACACATGCCCCCTACTACAACCCCGCTCTCTCCTGGCGAGCCAAGAAGATCCAGTCGGCCAGGTGACTTGTCATTTACACAAAGCCTTCTTCTTGCCACTCTTTGCATCTTTTCCTTACAAATGTGCATTTATCTTTCACGAGTTAATGCAAAGTCATCGCACAGAAACGGCGTCAACAACGCATCGGCTTCACCTCAGAACGAGGCAGACGTTTCCCCCTGAGTGATGTGAATTGTGCTGATAAAATTCAGTTTATTCTACCTTCACGTAATTTGCTGTGAAATTTCATCAGGGAGATGTTTACAGGTGGGCAGACATGAGCAGCTGAGCCCAGAACAGGAGGTGCACAAACACAGGGTATCCGCGGGTCCTTAAAAAGTCTTAAATTAGCTTTTCCAAATTTAAGGCCTTAAAAATCCTTAAAAATTACAAAATGATCCTTAAATACAGTTTCCAAAGGTCTGAAATTACCAAAGACCCAATAAACAAGATTATTTTATTTCTATTAAATTTTCGTGAATTTCTAGTTAGTGTTCAGCTTTTTTTGTGTACGATGTTGGCGTAAGCGGAACCGTACACATTCAGTTGGTTGTGAAAGGGGGCTATTTTTAGATGAGCACATTAGCTGGTTAAACTAGCGGGAGCTTGCGCCATGGGTAAGTGCAAGTTTATTGGTAACTGGATGGCTAATCCCACGTTCGGGATGTGGTTAGCACCGGTTCCAGGCAATAGCTGGAAATTATAGCTGAACTTTAATTTTAAAAATGACTTGAATTTGGTCTAAGTGGCCTTAAAAAAGGTCTTAAAGAGTCTTAAATTTGGCTCCCTTAAACCTGTAGATACCCTGCAAACAGGAAGCAGAGGTAGATCGCCATAATTAATTAATAAATTAAAAAATGGTCTAAAACAAAGTTTTAGCTAGTTGGCACATCTCACAAACCTACATGGAAGACAGCGATTACTCGTGTTAAACATAAACCGATCAGATGATTATGTAAACGATTATGAAATAGTAAAAAGTAGCTCGCCCGAAGACTGCCGGAGAAGGCACCAGTCATCGTTCCCCTCCCCCGCCCGCGACACTGCGTGGATAGGCAGGTAAAGAAAACGGATGGAAGTGAAAACTCAGGACCAAAAACAAAAAACATATTAAAGGTGCGTTAGAGTAAAAACAGCGGCGTTTATCTCTGGCCACGCCCTCTCCTCCCTATAGTTTCCTCCAGGTTCTCGGTGATGAACGGAAGTTTTGAAGCTTTATGGAGGCTTCAGCCATCTTTTTATTGGATCTGTTAAATCCTCTTTCCAAACTTTTGCTTTCCATAAAACTGAGCTGATAGTTTTGGTTCCACCCCTTGAGTAAAAGTTTCTGTTAGAGCATCTTACCTAACACATTTAGGTTTTATTTGAGCAAAATCGTGTATAAAGGGATCGTTTTGTGCGTGTTATGCATTTGTGCGATGGGGTGGGGGGGTTATATCATTTGAGTATTCCAGATTTTGTAAGACAGAGGGACCTGGACCGCGGCCGGCCTCAGCCTCTGGTGACTTATTACTATTCATTTAGCTGCTGCAGTAAATATTGATTCATCAAGGGATTTTCAATTTGAGCCCCTTGACATCCTGTGAAATATCACCACATGTGTACAAGTGAGGGGAGAGATAGGGAGGGAGGGGGACAGGGCAGGTCCCCAGGGAGATGTCCTGCATACACCCCCACCCGCTCTCCTCTCACGCTTATCTATGTTAAACTCCAAAGACCTGCTCCCATCTTCATCAGTTTGAAGCTATGGAGTGGCCCATGAGCTCAGATTCTTCTGCTCTTCATCTTCGGCCAGTCCCGCCCAACGGTTGCTTCTCCCTCGGGCCTGCTAAAACGTGCAGGCCACAGGCCCTGCAGGACCTGGACTAAACAGTCCTGTTCTACATCATTCCATGAAAAAATAAAACAGTTCTCAGACGTTTTAAGATTCCCAAACACGATTATCTCATGTAGGTGCTGTTGCTCTACAGTCGTGGTTCCCAAAGGAAGGGTCAGGACCCTAACAAGGCCCTCTACACACAGCATACACTTACGTTTCATTGTGTGTTTGTTTTGACTTTGTACAAAAACAAATGATTAAAAAAAACATTTACTCCACAGTTAAGCTGAACACACGTAGCCTTTAAAGAGCAAGTCACCCCCAGAGTCTTACTCCACCCACTTTTCCTGTTTGAAAAATGTGCTACAAGGAGTCGTCTCCTGGTGAACCAAGGAGGTGCACCTGCTATAGCGAATGACACAGACTGCAACCCCCCACCCCCACTCCGCCTCGGATGGAGAAAATGCAGCATTTCCTAGATTCTCCCAGCGTTGCTAGCTACTTAGCCTCGGAGCAGTCATTTGACGTGCAGGATTTCCCTTCACCTCCTTCGCTGGAGGAGAGAGGGAAGGGGGAGGTTTACTCAAGGAGGCAAGCGGCCCTGACTCGTCTCCTTTGAAACCGATGGCTAGTTGCCTTGCTATTCCAATTTCAACTTGCTAAAGAGGAGTAGCCTATCCTGAGACTCGGCGATTTTTACACCCCATGGAGGTATTAAAGTACTGCTGCGCCACTAGCAGTGGGTGATTCAAGTTCAAATTAGGGATGCAACGATACCACTTTTTTCCAGACCGATACTTGGATCTGAGTACTCGCCGATACTGATTACCAATACCGATACTTCTACCGCACAAAAAAAATGCAATGATTTGGAATACAGATTTTATTTTCTTCTCTGCTTTCAACAGGAAAAGACTGTGAGGTAGATAAAAAGTAAAATATATGAATGGAAATGATCACAAAACTAAAATATTAGGTGAACAGAAATGACCAGTTACAGTGAAGCCATTTTCAAGCAACTGCATTGGTATCGGTTCCTGGTATCGGTTAACTTTTACTGATACCGATACTGGTATTGGCGTCGTATCTGTGCCGATTCTGATAGCAGTATCGGTATCGGTGCATCCCTAGTTCAAATGTATATAAACTTTAAATAAGATGCATTCCTGGCACTTGCAGAGTACAGACGCTTCTCTTTTTGCTCCCTTATCTTTTTCCCCAAGGCTTTTTGTCCTGTCTGCCCACAGAGCGCTTCTCTGCATTTCTTCTGAAAAACCCTATTTTTAACTATGGATTTGATAAACTGGTCATTCAACACGATAGACAAGATTTTTTCAACAATGAGAACGGTGCAGGGGGCTTCCACATGCCCACAGGGGACACACCCGGCGGGGTATATGCTGGATTCCTGGAAGGAATGGAAGATCATATGCCTCTCCCAGCTGTCCACTGAGGAAGTCGGAAGACGTGTGGATATTCGGCTTCATGATCACTGGATTTCTCCTGATTGGAGTGGGAGGATATCTGGTTTTCTGGAAATTTGTGTATGGCGCGGTATGGGGGCCAAAATTAAGACTACAGCCCAGCAGCAGGAGGCTTTGTAAATTCTGAAGCAAACTACTGATCTGATTAATGATAAGCTGGCGCCGGTAACTGAGAGGCTGGCGGTGCTTACTGAGGAATAGCACCTTTACCGGCGTTACTACTAGATACGCTAGGGACTAGCAGCCCTCGGCTGGTCATTGACTGGTTCACACACTCCCTCTGCTGTCTATTATCATGGATAGGCTAGTGTTAGCCTGGATGGGCTGGTGTTGGCGTTGGAGAGGCTAGCCTTTAGCGTGCCTAGGCTGGCCACTAGCTGACTAGTGACTCTCTGAGACATGCTAATGGCTAGCCTCTCTAATGCTAATGCCAGCCTATCCATGCTAATGGTCCGTCGAGAAAATGTCAGAAAAATCCGTCCGCCCACCCATCCATCCATCCCTCCCTAAACCTGTTTGTCCACACAGGGTCGTGGGGGGCTGGTGCCTATCTCCAACAGGCAATCAGGCGGGGTACACCATGGACAGGTTGCCAGACCATCGCAGGGCAACACAGAGACACACAGGACAAACAACCAAGCACACACACACTCGCACCTTTAGGATAATTTAGATGGACAAATTAACCTGACAGTTGTGTTTTTGGACTGTGGGAGGAAGCCGGAGAACCCAGATAGAACCCACACATGCATGGGAGAACATGTAAACTCCTGGCAGAAGGACCCCAGGCCAGGATGTGCACCCAGGACCTTCTTGCTGCAAGGCAACAGAGATGGCCACTGTGCCACTGAGCAGCCCTTTCTGAAATAAATCTTACGTCATTATATTAAAATATAGTTTTATATTTAATAATTTAGGCCCAGAACTTTCTCAGAACCACAGGAAGTCAGCCTTCCTTTCCACAGCATGCCATGCTATTATCCTGTTCCATTAGCCATAAGGAGGCGGAGCCCCGGCAGGTGATTTACCGATGGGTGGCTCTGTGAAGAGGGGGCTGTTGGAGCCGACGGCAATATTTCAGGCTCCGCCACCAGAAAATAGATATAATCTCAACATTAACTCATTTAACTGTATCAGGAGTTGAATTAAGAACGCTGTAAAGCATGCACCCTGGATGATAAATCACACACACACACACACACACACACACACACACACACACACTCTCTCTCTCTCTCTCTCTCTCTCTCTCTCTCTCTCTCTCTCTCTCTCTCTCTCTCTTTCTCTCTCTCTCTCTCTCTCTCTCTCTCTCTCTCTCTCTCAACCCTAACTTAATATTTGCTTCCTGTGTTTATTGTTTTTGGTTTCGTATTTAATCAAATTTCCAGAGATTTTTTTATCTGGCCTCTTTTATTTTTACATCTTTAAGTGGTCCCAAATCAGTAACACACTCGTGTGTGTGTGTGTGTGTGTGTCCGAGTGCTCATCTTCTTTAGTGCTTCAGTATTGATCAGCTCAGGATGTAAGAGACCGAGCAATAAAGCGAAGCCGCGCTCCCTCTTCTTCACTTCTCCTTTTCCCACATTCTCTCCCATATATATCCCCTGTTATCCCACCGTTCATTCATTCACTCACTTGTTAGTCATCACATCCGTCATTCGCCTGTCGCTCGTAGTCACGTGACCTCGCTGGCTGCCGGTGGTTTGTTCCACTCCACTTCCTGTTTGAGTGGGTTTGGTTTCTGTTGTAAGCAGCGTTCAGAATTAGCCCGATGACAGTTTTTTGTTTTTTTGCTGTGCTTTGTTTCAAGGGTAACTGTTTCCCAATATGAGCTCACTACTGCTAGGGTTGCAGACAAATAGACAAGGGCAGCATTATTCTGAGCAACTCTCCAAATTCCTTCTGTCACTAAAACAAAAGTCGGATCATTCATCAACGGCGCGGGTAGTGCTGAATCGCTCTCTCCTTTAACCGTGGATCGTGTGGTCAGAGCCGTGCACGCACACTCACACCTGCCCTCACCAATACACACTCGTCTCTAGGGAGCGTCTTTTCGCCCTTACCCGTCCTCCATTCCTTCCTTCGTATTTGTCACTGTTCTTTTGTTGATGAGTGTAATTTATTTTTTTTGCTTTGACCTTCAACAGTCTTCTTGTTTGTAGTCTTAACTACCAAAGTTCACAAGTTTTACATCATATCACAACTTCAAGAAAACAACATAACCTGATTTTCTTCCCTCACACTTCGATCTACGCTGAACCAGAAGGCCAGTCAGTAGCTGGTGTCATCACCGTTTGCCTCACGCAGGGCAACGCGTCTCCGTTGTTGATCAGGCTGGTGATTGTGGCCCGTGGTCCACTTCTCTTCAGCAGCTGTGTGAAGCTGCTGGCGTTGGCAGGAACTGGAACAGGCTGTTGTAAACGCCGATCCAGAGCACCCCTAGCATGGTCAGTGGGTGACATGTCTGGTGAGGATGCTGGCCATGCGACAACTGGGATGTTTTCAGCTTCCAAGAGTTGTGTGCAGGTCCTTCTAAAAGGGGGCCGTACATTATCGTACATTATTTCAGATGACCATGGTAAATGGTAAGTGGTCTGTATTTGATATCGCGCCTTCTAGAGTCCTGGAACCCCCCAAGGCGCTTTACAACACAATCAGTCATTCATCCATTCACACACCCATTCACACACTGGTGGGGATGAGCTACGATGTAGCCACAGCTGCCCTGGGGCGCACTGACAGAGGCGAGGCTGCCGAGCACTGGCGCCACCGGTCCCTCCGACCACCACCAGCAGGAAGCTGGGTTAAGTGTCTTGCCCAAGGACACAACGACAGCAACAGACTGGGCGGGGCTCGAACCTGCAACCTTCCGATTACGAGGTGAACACTTAACTCCTGTGCCACCGTCGCCCCATGCAGGACGGGGAGGTCCTGAGCTGCTGTGGCTACCTGAGAAGTGCTCACTAACACATGTTTAGACAGACTTGTGAGCAGTATTTGAGTCACGGGTCTTTTGTGCACGTAGAAAAAGTTTCAGATCTTTGACTTCAGCTCATGAAAAATGGGAGCAAAAACAAAAGTGTTGTGATTACGTCTTAGTTCAGTGTAAGAAAAAACAAACTGTGTGTTTTCACCTGGTTGTCCGGGTCCGCCAACGAGATCCCAGGCTCGCATGGTTAGCATGGAGTCTTAAACCCTCCAGCAAGTCGTGGGTCGACGGTGGCATCCTGTCACGTCACCAGGACATGCCGTAAGCACCTCTTCTAGAAGGCATCCTGAAGGCATCCTGAGCAAAGGCCAGCTCCTCTCAGTGTGCAGGAGTAGAGGAACTCTACAAAGCCGGTTTCAAAAGACACACCATGGAGGAAAATAAGAGTGGTACTACTGCCACGGTGTGCCTTTTGGCAGCCCTGTGGCACCATGGCGATGTGGGAATATTGCACTATTGTGCCACCAAGCTTGATTAGTAATATTACATGTAATATTACCTGTAGCCAGCAGTCAGCTGGCTCGGTCGTGGCTCTGGCCCTCCGTGCATCCTCGCATGGGCCGGCCTCTTAATCCTGGGCACTTCTGGATGTCTTAACAAAACTGACCTTTTAACTTGTGTAGCGTTATGGATTTATGCTCTTTTATGAAAGAGAAACCATGCTACGTATTAATTCGGAATATTAATTTTAATAAATCAATAACCAAATTTTATATTGTTCAGAAGACTCAAAGGTTGTTTTCATCCATAAACTGCCGATAATATCTGAGTGTCTGTGTTTCAGTTCAATGAGGAAACAAGTTTGAAGGATTAAAAGTTTTAATTCTTCAAATTAAACTAATGATTTTGAAAATTGACAAACAGGAAATAACAATCACATTGGCAACTTTGTGGGACAATCTTTTAACAGTTTATATGCTGTTCTTGCTCAAATAGACCTTCTGGTGAATTTATGAAGATTGAGAATGTTGTGACATGAATGCGTGTGTGAGTCTGATTTTGCTTCAGGAAGAAACAGGTGTCTGAGTGAAGTGATGGTTTGGATAAACTTAGGTCTTATCAGAGAACTGCATTAAACGCTAAAACCGTGCTCTGTCTCACCGAACTCTTGTGGACCCTCTTTCGGATCCGGGCCGTGGAGGATGTTGTGGTTCATCCAGATGACACCGGCGGCTGACAGGAGACGTAGGTGTCGAACGGAACCGGTCCAGAGTTGCCCTCGGTACACGTGGATGGTAGAGCGTTTTATCGATGCGCTTTCTTAAGTTAATTCACTCAGAAATCAAAAGACTCGGTAATGAGTCTTCGTTAGAAGTCGCGATTCAGCTATTCTGCCTGGCTTGGCAGAAACAGCGTGAAAGGGGGGAAGAACGAGCCAACAGGCTCTGCCCCCCCTTTGGTTTTCAGGTCTGTTCTCTCCCGTTGTCCAACACGAACTGCCATAAAACTGAAAACTTACCAAAAACCTCTCTTCTCAAAGCAAAACATGTGCGTCATCAAATGTGTCTGGAGTTTACTGTGGGCAGATGTGTGTGGGTGTGTGTGAATGTTTGTGTGCTTGAGTGTGAAGGTCAGTACCACACATTCAACATTATCTACTTAAGTGTGGATTCATTAATCCATTATAATTACCCCAAAGCATAATAGTCATTCATTTGATTAAACACATTTATAATGAGCAAAATGATAATGGTTATTTTAACATTAAAATCAAGAAAAAGAAGTTTAAACTTTATGTTTTGACTTGGTCTGGGTACAACTCATGTAAACACATCTTCTGGTAGACTGCAGGTGGCAGATGTTATGGTTTCCTCCCAGACTCGCTGGCGTTCAGGTCTTAATCTGTGGGTGAAAGTTCTCAGCGACCCAGCTATGACCCAGCTGCGTCCAACACCACCATTGTGACAGAAAACCCATATTTCCTCACGTTACACTTGTTACTAGTGTTGTAATTGTATTTAATCACATAAACACTAAATACTCATTTAAAATAGTATTTTGTAACATTTAAAATTACTTTGCTTAATCCCAGCACTGCATTTTAAATATTATGTTCAAAATCCGAGTTGATACTTTAACACAAAACAGCAGTGCTTACACTATATCCCTTTAATCCTAAACTCTGCCTGTTACTGATGGATCACGACACGTTTTGAGGAAATGAGAAAATCGCACTCTCTGAGATGTTCTGGCCCAAATGTGGCTCACTTCAGTTCAGCAGAGGGACCCAGATGAGTAGTGGGTACGTTATGTTGTTCGTTGTCCAATAGCATGAGGAGATGATCGTAGTTTCCACCCCTCAACTAAGTTATGACTATGACTGGTTGCTGGACCATAGATTCACAAAGATAAGATGGCTTTCCAGTTTAGGTAAGGCCAACACTGTCACGGATTTCTAAATAAACATAAATCATTTCTTAAAGGAGGAAAAAGTCTGGATTTTAGCTTTAAAGAGCAAGTTACCCCCTACCAGAGTTTTATTCCACTCCCACTTCATGTTTAAGAAATGCAACAAATGCTGTTGCCTGGCAGACCTTGAGTGTGGAGCCGCTAACACATGCACCCATACACAGGCTCACAACAACATTGTGACATCATAATGTACCAGCTAATGCCATAGTGTACCTCTTAGCCAATAGCGATGGCAGGTTTAAATTAAAATGCTGAGCAGAGTTTTTACCTGACGGCAGCGCAATACCGACAGTTTTAGGCAGAATATTTAAATTTTAACTAAATCTTAGTTAATGTAAGTCAAATTATTGACTGCACGTGTCTACCAAGCCCCCACAATGCGGCTCAAAAATTGAAGCAATCCCGGAAATACCAAAAATTGCAGTTCCACCCTCATCCACTAGGGGCTGGTGTGAGAAGCGAGCAAATCCTCATTGACTCCCATGTTAAAAATACCAATTTCACAGCAGAAATAAACATGTTTACAGCCTGGTACCACAACATGTTTTTGGTTTAAATGATCTAGTTTACACTCATGACAACTCTGAGGGGGTGAATTTTTTTCTCACTCTTCTGTTTAAGTGTATTAAAAGCCTAAAATTCTGTATAATTAATGAGCATCAGACCCACGTGACCACAGAGCTAGCTCCGTGGAAAGGCCTCAGTAGAGCCTCGGTCTGGCTTGGAAACTGCTCCGGGATCTTGAGTCTCTGTGTTTGTGTATTCTGTTTTGGATATTTTTTGTGCAATTGTTGGACAAAATGACTTGCTGTGGCATTAATTGCACTAATAACGCGTCCAAGGAGTCTCCACTTCATTTTTTTCGGTAAGTAAAATTATATTTATGTATTTTAGGTCACTGCTGAGCTTAGATTTTAACATGTACTGTTTAACCATGAAATTTAAATGTAATAGGGTAAACCCAGTGCATTTAACATAATGCTGCACTTTAGAAAATGGTCGTCGTCTTCTTCCTCCGCTTATCCGGGTCCGGGTCGCGGGGGCAGCATCCCAACTAGGGAGCTCCAGACCGTCTCCCCGGCCACTTCTACCAGCTCCTCCGGCAGGACCCCAAGGCGTTCCCGGACCAGATTGGAGATGTAACCTCTCCAATGTGTCCTGGGTCGACCTGGGGGCCTCCTGCCGGCAGGACATGCCCAAAACACCTCCCCAGGGAGTGACTTCGTCAGTAAACACAATAACAAGCAGGAGAAAACTACAACATGGTTTGTGTTTTATGTTCTGTCCGTTTTATAATCGCCAATACGGACCTGAAAAACAAAGGAGACCGCTAGCTAGGTGATAACTTCTCACGGGGCGCACAGTTAGTAACCATTTTTAAAAGTAAAGCAACCGGAAGGCAGTACGTTCTTTATTCTGAAAATCTCAGGAGCTTCTCTCCATTTCCGCGTCCGATTTCCTGTCTTTTCTTCCCCAAAAATGTCGAACTTGACCCGTTTCAGAGGCGTCGCGTGTAGAAAATAGAACCGGCGCGTAAAGGCCGCGACATGCTGCTCCTGAGACGCGGCCGACTCGCGCTGCTGACGGCTCCGGTGGAAAAGGTTCTGTTGACCACGGCGGTTCCTATCAGCAGCTATGACGTGCTGCTGACGACTCCTGTGGAAAGCCGGGGTAAGGTTGAGCCCGGCCACCCTACGGAGGAAACTCATTTTGGCCGCTTGTATCCGCAATCTCGTTCTTTCGGTCATTACCCAAAGCTCATGACCATAGGTGAGGATTGGGACGTAGATCGACCGGTAAATCGAGAGCCTGGCTTTCTGGCTCAGCTCCCTCTTCCACACGACAGATCGGCTCAGCGTCCGCATCACTGCAGACGCTGAACCAATCCGCCTGTCGATCTCCTGATCCCTCCTACCCTCACTCGTGAACAAGACCCCGAGATACTTAAACTCCTCCTCTTGAGGTAGGACCTCTCCCCTGACCCGGAGTTGGCAAGCCACCCTTTTAGAAAAGCCACACTTTAGAAAATGGGTTGAAATATAAAATGTTGGTGGAGCTGGGTTCCGACTATCGGCTTGTGGAGCTCTCGGGAGACCTCTGTTTTTCACCTGGTTCTCCCCTCAACGGCAGCTCGGCACACCTCTGTCTGATCACGGCTTCTGTCTGCTGCGCGGGCTGCCGGCATGTGGAGCTCTGGGATGGAAACCTTTCCACCCGGTTCTCCCCAGCGGCAGCTCTGCACATCTCAGATCGCAGCGGCGCTTGACTGCTGTGCGGCTGCCGGCTTGTGGAGCTCTCGGAGATCTCTGTGTTCCACCCGGCTTTACCCAACGGTCAGCCCGGTGTATCTCTGACTCAGAAGCTCTGGTGTTGTGCACAGTTAACTCCGGTTGTAGCTAGGTTGCTACCTCCGTTAGCTTAGCTCCCACCTCCGCGTTAGCTTTGGGTTAGCTTCAGGTTAGCTTGTAGCTAGTTCGACTGGGTGTCGTCAGTTGATCCCAGCCTTACAGCCCCACCTTCAGCTCCACCTCTCTTCCCTTTTGTGGAATTGTCTGGGGTTGACGGAACCTGTGACACGGTCAAAATGGCGGTGGTGGCCACCTCCCATTTGTCCTCAAAAACTGTTATTGGAGTCTATGGAAACCCATTGTCCAATATTTATATGTTGATGGTGTCTACGGAACGATTAGACACTCATTTATATAGTTTATCAACAAAAAAGTAGATTTGGGGGCAACTTGCTCTTTAAGGAAGGCCCCTACCCTTGTTGGGGTTCTGCAGAAACCCTGTAATCTACTGCTGATGAGAATCTGGGTTAGGGTTAGGGTCATGGGGGAGTTTCCAAAATGTCCTGAAAAATCCACAAGAGTTTCTTTCTGCTTTTTTATAGGTTTCACCCTTATAAAAACCATAGAAACATCTACAACATACAGTATAGCACCCCTGGAGGGGGCACCCCCCTGGAGGAGTGCCCTTAAACACTTAAAACTATTATCAGACATATGTTATGATGAATCATTTTGTATTTTCTACCAATTGTTGTGACGTTATTAATATCATGGACTAGAGCTGCACGATATTAACGTTATGAGCATTGATATTGCAAAGTGTGCAGCAGTTATATTGTGGGTCCCCCTGCAGCCTCAGGCTGGACCTGTTCTAACCGAATGTAAGAGGTACCTGATGTGCAGCGATTCACCATTTAAGATCATTGAGATTGATTTCTGAATGTCATTAGCTATTTGACGCATCAACAGCACGCTGCACCGCGATTTGTTCAAGCTGCACATGGGAAAACAGGTTTGACCTGTTGGCCAATAGCATAGGAGGTAAATCTTCACCTGTAGGACCAGGTTAGGCGTCCAACAAAAGTTTGCAGCTAAAATGAGATGCTGTAATGGAGGTTAGGATCAAAACTTTGTAAGAGCGAAATGCAAGACGATGTTGAATGTTTTCAGGGATTTTTGATGTTGTCAAAGTAAGAATAGAATAAAATAGAATAGACTTTATTGATCCCACAGAGGAGAAATTCACTTGCTACAGCAGCACAGACGCTTACAATAAATAAACTAAAAATAAGGTTACAGGTAAACACACAAAGGCAGGAAGCTGTTATTGTAACCTTCAAACACTAAAAACAGCCAATGAAAGTCGCGTTCAGAACTATGCAGCATAAGGAACACTGACATACTAATGTACATCTGGAGGCTAACTATTTTATTGGAGGACAATAATTGGACCCTTAGTCTATCTACACCTATTAACGTGAGGCTGAGGCCTTTCCACGGAGCTAGCTTCCCGCGCTAGCTCTGACGTGTTTCTGATGCTCATTAATCATTCAGGATTTTAAGCATTTAATTCCACGTAAACAGAAGAGTTAAAAAAATTCAACCCCTCTGAGTTGTCATGAAAGTAAACTAGGTCTATTAAACCTAAAATGGTTTTTGAGCCAGGCTGTTAACTTGTTTCTTTAAAGGGTTGCATGGTGGCGCAGTTGTTAGCACTGTTGCCTCGCAGCACGAAGGTCGCAGGTTCGAAACTCGGCTGCGGCCTTTCTGCGTGGAGTTGCGTGTTCTCCCCATGCATGCGTGGGTTTCCTCCGGGTACTCCGGTTTCCCCCACAGATCACAGCATGCCCTATAGGTTATAAATTGTACGTCGCTTTGGATAAAAGCGTCTGCTAAATAAATAAACATAAAGATGAAGTCCATCCTGACTAGACGTGACCTGCACACAGGGATCCATGCATTTGTGATCTCTCGATTGGATGGTGCAAATTCCCTTTTTTATGGAGCCACATCTTCCTCGGTTGTGCGCCTACAGCTGATGCAGAACGCAGCGGCCCGCCTTTTGACGGACACCAGACAGAGGGAGCACATTACTCCTGTTCTGGACCAGCTGCACTGGCTCCTGGTGCGCTACCGCATCCAGTTTAAAATTTTACTTCTTGTTTTTAGGTCACTCTATATCTATGCGCCTCTGTACTTGACTCAGCTGGTTCAGATTTACGTACCTGGTCGAGTTCTTTGATCAGCAGACCGCCGCCTGTTACAGGTCCCAAGTGATCAGGTGAGGGCGCGAGGAGAACGAGCGTTGGCAATCTGTACACCTCGTCTCTGGACCCCCCTCCCCCCCTCTGTGATTTTAAATCATGCCTGAGGGCTTTTATTCCTTAGCTTTTACTTCAGCGTAGCTGGCATTTTACAATGTTTTTGTTTTATTTTTATTGTTTTTATAGTAGTTACTGTACTACTTTTTATTACTTCTTCCCGTGTGTAGATTTTTATGTGATTTTACTGTACAGCGCTTTGGTCGGCCTCAGCCGTGTAGAAATGTGCTTTATAAATAAAATGGAATGGAATGTTTATTTCTGCTGTGAAATTGCCTTTTTTAACATGGGAGTCTATAACTCCGTTTTGGTTCCAGCCCCTAGTGGATGAGGGTGGAACTGCAGTTTTTGCCACTTCCTTGTTGTCGTCATAAAATTGAGACCAAAATGGCCCCTTGGTGGAAACACAGTATTTGTGTCACCACAGATTCATGGCAATCATGTCTGATGATGATAGACGATGCTGATATCCCACCCCGGTGGCAGTAACGAGCTGAGGGTGTTAACAGACCACACACTACAGCTGTGGTGACCAGAAGCGTGTGTGAGATTAGTAGTTCAGTCACACTGGGGTTAAAATTCAGTGAATAACCAACTGAGCGGTAACACCCCCGGTCATCACCAGCCACTCCCCCGGCTGCAGCTCGGTGTCAGGGTTAACTGCTGTCTGTGTTAACCGCTCATGTCATATCTCCATTAACCTCCATTGTGGTTCTGGGGGCGGCCCAGTCCTTGTTTAAGTCTCCCTGGGTGGCAGTCAGTGCTCCAACATTAGCCCCCCATTACAGCTCCCCTGGCTGCCGTTGCCCCGTGTAGGGCAGCCACTGATCTTGCATCAGTGAAAACCGAATGTCTTTGCTGCTGAGTTATGGCCTGCACTCAGGTGGGCCGTGTACACGGCGGGTAGTTGATATTCGCTCTGTTGTTCTCTTGTTTGCAGCAGTGCAGTAGCTCCCGACGTGTAAAGCATGGGTTGTTTTGTGCACGGCGTGCGTTTGGGGTAACCCTCTCTTTTCTCCGTAATGGGAGGCATGAACTCTCGCTCTAAACCCATTTCCAGCCCATCTGAAATACGGCAGCAAATTACCTCCAGCAGCGCCCTGCACACCAGCCCCAATCCACCCCAAATAGAAGTGACAGGACAGCGCAATTTATCGCCATAACCCCTGTACCCCCCAGCACCAGCACCCAGCAGCCCCCACACACGGCAGCCCTGCATGTACAGCCGCCCACAGAGCGACTCCTGGATGCTCTCTGTGTGTGTGTGTGTGTGTGTGTGTGTGTGTGTGTGTGTGTGTGTGTGTGTGTGTGTGTGTGGTCTCTACACTCCACTGTAGGGGCCAACCTCGCTGCTCTGGCCCCCTGCCCTGCCTATTATCTCATTGATTTCCTCCTCTCCTCTTTTCAATTCTCTCCATTTCCACACTGCCGTCCTTTCCATTAGAGGAGCAATTTAACAGAGTGCTGTGACATGGGAGGAAGAGGAGGGGGTGACTACAGGATGGGAAACATAAAGTGAAGAGGGGAGATGTAGAGGAAGAGTCTGGGGGCTGAAAGAGGTGTTGAATTAAAAGAGGGATGAGTAGATGATATTCCGACTCTGAAGGGGAAAAAAACCATTCTCAGTTTTACACAAACCGAATTACCTTAAATCTGACAAAAGCCTCTGACTTCAAGTCTGCCCTCTTCCCTTTTCCCATGTTTCTCTCAGGAGCTTCCTTCAGAGCCGGCTCCGAGCCCCCGACGACAGACACCCACCGTCGTCCCAGCGCTGGGCGGGAAGTGGGATGTGCTGGATCCGAGGCTCCCTGTACCGAGTGTCTGCTAATAAACTGTCCCGCACCAGGACGGCGAACATGTCGATCAACCGAACAGGTCAGTGCGTCCCACGCTTACAGAAAAGTGGTGGAAGTTTGGTCCCATCAGGTTCCAGATGGGCCCTAATCACTGGTTCTGGGGGCAAATCCAGGACAGCCCAAGTGTTTTAGAAGAACACAGCTACATGTGTGTGAAGCGCAGAGCCGACCCAGACCTGGACAATATGTTACGCCTCCCAATCAGAAAGTCGCTGCTAGATAACGAGTTGTTAAAGGGGTGGAGCTGTCGATACCTGCAGCAGATAATCTGTGTTCTAGAAGGTAAATAACCACAGAGGGAGGTATCGATTCTCACCAATTAAACGCTTTCTGAGTGAAAAAGAGGAAATCAAACCACAGCAACACCTTGTTGCAGTTGGTTGAACAACTACAACTGTAGGTCTGAACATAAAGCTTTTGTTTCAAGTGAATCTGAGTAAACACATCTATAACCTACCTGCTGTGTCAGGCTGGCGTTGAGCTCCCTTCGTTAAATCACTAAAGATGGGCCGCTGTGGCTTTTTCTGATGACGATATTGCCGCCATTTTCACGGGCAAAATCTAGATGTTTTCCACCGTATTTACATGTAATTCAATTCAATTCAATTCAAAAATACTTTATTAATCCCAGAGGATTGCTGTAGTAGCTCAGAATAATAATAATAATCAAGTCATCAAAGAGGTGTTGTATATTACAATGGCTGTTGGCAGGAAGGATCTCCAGTAGCGGTCAGTGTTGCAGCCAAACTGAAAAAGCCTCTGACTGAAGACACTCTTCTGTTGTCGGACAGTCTTGTGAAGAGAATGCTCAGGGTTGTCCATAATGTTCGTGATTCTCTGGAGAATCCTTCTTTGCATTATCTCCTCCAGCGGTTCCACAGTCGTCCCCAGAACAGAACCATCCTTTTTTATTAGGCTGTTGAGCCTTTTCAGGTCCCTGCTTCTGATGCTGCTACCCCAACAGACGATGGCTGAAGAGATCACACTCTCAACAACAGACTTGTAGAAGATCTGCAGCATCTTGCTACAGACATTGAAGGACCTAAGCGTCCTCAAGAAGTGCAGTCTGCTGTGTCCCTTCTTGTAAACGGCTTGGCTGTTCTTTCTCCAGTCCAGTCTGTTGTCCAGGTGAACTCCAAGGTATTTGTATTCCTCAACCACCTCCACTTCTTCTCCCATGATGGAAACAGTGTTCGACTCCACCCTGTTTCTTCTGAAGTCTAAAATCATCTCCTTTGTTTTGTTCACGTTCAAGGTCAGATGATTGTTTCCACACCATGCCACAAAGCGCTCCACCAGCTCTGTACTCAGTTTCCTGTCCATCTCTGATACACCCGACAACTGCAGAGTCATCTGAGTATTTCTGTAGATGACAGGTCTCTGATTTGTAATGGAAGTCTGAGGTGTACATGGTGAAAAGGAATGGTGAGAGTACAGTCCCCTGTGGTGCTCCAATGTTACTGATCGCCTGGTTTGATGTGCAGTTCTTCAGCCTCACAAACTGTGGTCTTTTTATCAGGTAGTCTTTAATCCAGGCGATAGTTGAGGCCCCCACCTGTGTCTTTTGGAGTTTCTGGCAAACTACATTTGGCTGGTTTGTGTTAAATGCACTGGAGAAATCAAAGAACATGACCCTCACAGTGCTGCCTGCTTTGTCCAGATGACAGTGGGTTGGTTGAAGCAGCTGGATGATGGCATCTTCAACTCCAACTCCATGGCGATAAGCAAACAGCAGCGGGTCCTGATATGTCCTAGTTTGCTTATTCAGGTGGACCAACAGGAATCTCTCCAGGAACTTCATGATGTGGGATGTAAGGGCAACCGGTCTGTAGTCGTCATTGACTGATGGGCGAGTTTTCTTTGGAACTGGAACAAGGCAGGATGTCTTCCACAGGACTGGAACCTTCTCCTGGGCCAGGCTGAGGTTGAAGAGGTGCTGCAGAATCCCACAGAGCTGCTCTGCACAGGTCTTCAGTACCCTGGGGCTGACACCATCTGGACCTGCAGCCTTGTTCCTGTTCAGTCTCTCCAGCTGCCTCTTCACTTGACTTCTAGAGACAGATAGGTGGGAGGTGGAGGTAAATGGGGCAGCAGCGTCTCCTGACTTGGTTGAAGACAGATTTATAGAACCAGAAGAGCCCATGACTGGGTTAGAGGACAAAAGAGCTGGCTTGTGACAGGAAAATGTTGGATCAGAGGAGGATGGGATGTCTGATTGGCTGGGGACAGGCGAGGAGGATGCTGGGTTTGTTCCTGAACTGAACCTATTGAAGAACTTGTTCAGTTCATTGGCTGTGTCCAGGTTGCCATCTGTGCAATCCTTCCTCTGCTTGAAGCCTGTGATCTTCTTCATCCCTGACCAGACATCTCGGATATTGTTCCTCTGTAGTTTGTTATCCAGCTTCTTCCTGTATGCCTCCTTGCTGTCTCTGATCTTGATCTTCAGTTGCTTCTGTATACTCCTCAATAATTCCCTGTCTACCTCCTTGAAGGCTCCTTTTTTGTCATTAACAGATTCTTCAGTTCACTGGTGATCCAGGGTTTGTTATTAGCGAAGCATCTCACTGTTCTGGTGGGTATGATGTTGTCCACACAGAAGTTTATATAATTAGTGACACATCCAGTCATGGCATTGATGTCCTCTTCATATCCTTGGCAGAGAGTCATCCAATCTGTGGTATCAAAACAACTCTGCAGGGCTTCTTCAGCATCCTGTGACCATTTTCTCACAGTTCTTCTTGTCACAGGTTGCCTCTGAACAAGTGGTTTTTATTCTGAGCAGAGAAAAACAAGATTGAGATCTGATTGTCCCAGAGGAGGTCTTGTTTTGGACATGTATGCATTCTTTACATTTGCATAACACAAATCCAATGTCTTGTTTTCTCTGGTGGGGCAGCTGACAAACTGTTGAAATGTGAAATGTTGGTAGTGTAGCAGAGAGCGAGGCATGCTTGACATCACCAGATTTAGCCACAAAAGCATTGGGGTGCTGGGTTTGTAGCTTAGTGACAACGGAACTGATGGCATCACATGCATTTTCAGCAATGGCTGGTGGTATAAACGGTAGCCAAGACAACACTGGTGAACTCTCTTGGCAAATAATATGGGTGACAACTTACTGCCAAGAGTTCAACATCTGGGCTGCAGAGGTGATGTTTAACTGAAACATGACCTGGATGGCACCATCTGTTGTTGACAAGCACTGCCACTCCACCTCCTTTTCTTTTCCCGCTCCTCTTCAGATCTCTGTCTGCTAGTACAGTCAGGAATCCTGGCAGAGAGGTGCTGGAATTGGGGATATGGTCCTGCAGCCACGTCTCAGTAAAACACATAACACTGCACTGCCGAAACTCTGGCTGAGTCCTTGAAAGGGCTTGGAGTTCCTCCATCTTGTTGGCCTGTGATCTCACATTGCCCATTATGATCGATGGAAGAGATGGTTTGAATTTCCTCTTTCTCTGTCTCCGTTTTGCTCCCGCTCTGCACCCACGCTTCTTGCGTTTTAGCTCATTTGGGATTTGTGGCTTCAGTTGAGGTATTATTTCAGCCTTTCCCATGTTAATCAGCTGCTCCCGATTGATGCTTACGCATCATAACAAATGCTCAAAAAGTGAAAAAATTGCAGTAAAAATCCTCCAAGCTTCACAGCACCAGAAACAGAAAAGTAAAATGTCCAAAAAAATACAGGTTTTCTTGAGAAACTAGAAGAAAAAATGTCCAAGAAAAGGCAAAACTTACATATAGTCAACAGAGCTACTCCAACATGCAGCCACCCAGAGCAGCGCAGTTCCATAATGTCACTAAGACCAGTGAATGTGCAACATTTCTGTAAGAGGAGTAGGGACGGCGCTTGCAAAGGAGTGTATGGGTGTTTCTCAATGTCAAGGCGCCTGGTCTTGCGAGGCGATGTCTTGCGAGGCAAGGCTCCTTGCTTACAAGGACAGTATCCTTCCTTGGTCAAAGAAAACGGTTAAATGGAACAGACTTGCATCACGTGACCACGGCTTCCACGGCGGTCACGTAACGCCACGTGACACGGAGATAACATTATATTTTATATGTATTTGTTTCAATATAAATATATAACGAGACTTTTACTTTTTAAATTGTGTTTATGTATATTAGATTAAAAACATAAGTGAGTTACTACCCGCTAGCCACCGAAGCTGCAACTACTAAGCTACTAACCAACCGTAGATAACTTCTTTGGATCCAAATAAAACATTTTAAATTAGCTGACTTACTTTTAGGGCTGCTCGATTATGGCAAAAATTATAATCACGGTTATTGTGACTGAAAGTGAGATCTCTATTATTTAAGACGATTTTTCAATTAATGTTGATTTTATTTGGTTTTATTCTGTCATAAAATTGCTCAGGGCACAACCAGGACAAAAATAAATAAGAACAAGATGATCACTAAAATAACTCCTGATTCCCAGTATAAAAAGACCAATATACTTATAGCTCATAGTTTATGACCCATGGGCTATAGACCTTGGTTTAACTCATTTAAGTCTAACCAGTACAGACCCAAATACCAATATCTTGCAAATGCTGACAGCAAGAATTATACAGTGGCATTTATAACAAATAAACGCAAATAAATTGATGTTCACAAAATGTTGCATATGTATTTAGTCGTGTCAAGGTACTGTAGGAGAGTGCACTAGCACTGTGTCCTCAGAGAGATTAGATATTATTTATCAGCATGAGGAACTTATTTCTATCTATTTCTACCTTATTTATAAACTATTTATTTACAGGTCCATCAGTTAATGTAATAATTGTCCCAACCACAGCTGCACCCCCCACCCCCCAACCCAGTCTCACAGCAATCAGGGGCAAGCTGCACGTGTGTTTAGGGCGCCGCACGCGCACATTTAGCTGTTTTTTGCGGCTCAGGAGCCCGCAGGTACGGTGTGTGTCGCTCACTCTGGTTAATCCAACATGGAGCCGGCTCTGAGAGCCGTTTCTGTAGCGACCGACACATCACTACATCATTCCCTTTCCTAATGTCCTGAAGAACAGTCTGGACCGCAGGGGGAGTGTTTAGCTAACCTGCAGGAAATGTCAGCGACAGTTATACAGAAAGTAGCTAAGGGTTACCAGAGATGTTTCTGAGGTGTTCACTAGGTACTTTTAAGCTTTAAAAAGTCAAGAAGGGGCCTGAAAAGTTGTTAGAAATAACGTCAAAGTCGCTAAGTTGGCAACACTGTGGGAGGAGCTCTTCATTAGCAACTCAGGGTAGCGCAAGTGGGAGGAGAAAATAATCAGCTTGTTTTGTTTTTATAATCGTTCAAAACTCAGTTCGTAATTGGGATTAAAATTCGATTAATTGCGCAGCCCTACTTACTTTTAAACTTGAAAATGGTCCCCGAAGTAGCTGCCGGCTTCTGATCCGCCGTCCTTTAGAAAATACCACGGTGTATTGTGGGTAATTTTTGACCAAGGCTAGGCTACAAGACACCTCCCATGTATCCTCGCTCAGCTAGCTAAACGGCTAACAAACGAAGAACACACGCCTCGGTAGAACATGAACATTGGAACACGTCTTGGTGGCTCCTGATGACGTATCTCCTAGGCAACCGAGGCGGGGCCAAGACATCAAGGCAAGGTTCCTTGATATTGAGAAACACCCTATGTCTCCTAACCGGTAGGTTGTGGGATCAAGTCCCAATCAGTTTGTCACAGCTGTTGTGTCTTTGAGCAAGACACTTGACCCGCCTCGCCTTCTGGTGGTGGTCGGAGGGACTGGTGGCGTCGGTGTACGGCAGCATTGCTTCCGACCATTGCTCCCATACACTAAGGCAGCTGTAGCTATATTGTAGCTCACCATCACCAGCGTGTGAATGTGTGTCGGTGAATAAATGACTGTGCGCTTTGGGGGGCTGTAGAACCCTAGAATGTGCTATACAAATACTGGTCATTTATTTATTTATTTTACCATTTTTATGGTATTAGTATGATGTCACACTGTTAATTTGCATTCATGGCCTCACCCATCTTGGCACGTGCCCACCCACAGGAGAGAGAGCGGAGATTGTCTGGGTGATGGTGACTTTGCTACATGGTTGAATGCGTTGTGTTAGCCAATCAGAAGCGAGGTGTGTGCATATCAATAATAATAATGAGTAATCCTGCAGTTTTCAGCCCACCTGCAAACTTCTGCATCTCAGAACTGAGCATCGTAGCCTTTTTTGGTAATGACCCGTAAGGCGCTGATTTACTCTAGAGAGTTAACCACACCTTTATATATACCAAACAGGTGAGTAAAAGGAAATGTCAACAATGTTTTAGAGAATGTATTTGGCAGGTAAAAATGCATTAAAGTCAAATAAAATCAACTTTAGTATATAAATATAAAAATCAAACGTCCATCCATCCATTTTCATCCTCTTATCCGGAGTCGGGTCGCGGGGGCAGCAGCCTAAGGCGAGAGGCCCAGACTTCCCTCTCCCCAGCCACTTGGGCCAGCTCCTCCGGGGGAATCCCAGGGTGTTCCCTGGCCAGGTGAGAGACATAGTCCCTCCACCGTGTCCTGGGTCTTCCTTTAGGTCTCCTCCCGGTTGGACGTGCCCAGAAAACCTCACCAGGGAGGCATCCAGGAGGCAACCTGACCAGATGCCCAAAAATCAAATACATGAAAGATAAATAGAAATGGTGCTGAAAACACAAAAGCAACATCTAAAGTGCATTTAGTCTTTTTAGCATTTTATTAATAGTTATGAAACCTTTTAGCAGCAGCATCTTAGCAACAAACCCCTCACTTCTGAGACTTCCTGCCTGGATATCCGCGGATGTGTCTGACTGTAAATCAGCTGAAATGAAGACGTTAGTTGATGCCGATATGCATCACACATCACGCTACACAAGAAATGGTAAATATTGGTCCGATGTGTCGGCTGAATCCTACTTATTCCAACTCTGGACACATTTCAGTTGCTGTTACAGCCCGTTAGAGTTTGGGGCCTAACGCTGTTTTCACCGGCGGGCTCCAGTCTGAGCCAATACAGTGGTGTTTATTCATGTTTGTGGCTGCAGCTCCATCCAGCGCAGGCTGGATTTGCCATCTGAAATAATAAAGTTGTCATCTGTCAGAGTGGCGAGGGGGAGGTCCTGGAGAAGTAGATGGTGCAGATTAAAGCCCGGATCTGCCTCCACCTCCTTCTCTTTTACACGTTCCAGTGCAACTAAACCTTCAGGTGAAATTGAAGAGCTGTGTTCTGGTAAACCCGTGACCGGCATCTCAACACACTCCTTCACCATGTTTCTGCATCCTCCAGAAATGCGCCTCGGGTTACTTTCCAGTGGGAGTTGTGATTTCACATCTTGAGATGGAGCAAGGGCCCCGAGAGCCGTAAAAGTTCCAAATTTAGAGGTTTGATTAAGATTCTCTGCTCAAGCCTCTTAGCCTGTTTCTCCACCCTTCTAATAACACCCACCAGCCCTCACTCACACCTGTCCGGTGTTTCAGCGTGGACCAGATCCGTGTTTATTATGTGCTCAGACTCCGAATTAGACGTCACGATTCACCTTGGCACCCAAGTCCCAAACCACCGCATTATAAATAACCTGTTGCATATCAAGATCTTATTGCATCTGTCTGTACACACACACACACACACACACACACACGCAAGCATGCATGTGCGTGCGCACACACACACACATGCACACACACACACACGCAAACACACACCAAACCTCTAAAACCAAGTTTAAGGGTGCTTAGCGTTGTGTGGACCAGTAAAATGTCCACACAGCACAGGTAAAAGTAAACATTTGTCCACTTAAACATATAAAGACAAGTACACAAGTTTTTTTCTACCTAATGCATGTAAAGTGATTTAGTTTCAACTATAATAAGAAGAGGAGATTGAAGTTATTTTTGACATTTTTAAACACACACAAGCATCTTAATCATCATGCTGAACTTTGTACTTGTAATATTAACCTAACATTTCACAGCATAGATAAGTTTGGAGGAGTTTATTCACCTGCACTAATGTGTCAAGTTGTAAATTACTAATCATGCTGATTTTTCAGACTTCAGTTCATCAGTTCAATAAACAAACAAATATAAAATATGATATTTATTGTTGAATACTATTATCCAGAGCAGAGGTTCGCAACCCGCAGCTCCAGGGCCACTTTGGTTCTCAATATTTTTAGTCCATTTATAAGAAGAGTGTGGTTTTAAAGTAGATGATGAAGTTGTCCTGAATAAAATAAAAGCATCTCACTTGTTGCCTTCTTCAGGGAGGTCCTCCAGCCCACAAACGTCTCCAGCTTTGAGTCGTCACATTGCCAGGTAACACCGCTTTTTATTCACTTTATCTCACATAACGTCCTAATTCTGCTCATATAATCTCCTAAAGTTTTTATTATTATTATTATTACTACTATTAATAGTATTATTATCATCATTATCATTGCCATTATTATTGTCATTGTCATTATTATTATTATTATCATTATTATCATTATTATCATCATTATCATCATTCTTATTATTATTATTATTGTTATTATTATTATCATTATTATCATTATTATTATTATTATCATCATTATTATTATCATTATTAGTATTAGCATTATTATTATTATTATTATTATCATAATCATCAGTTATGTATGTAGGTCATCCTGGTTCTGTTTAAATCACAGTAGCTTCATGAAATCAAATCCAGCCAAGATGTTTGCATTTGATCCTCCCCCCCCCACCCCCCACCCCCCCACCCCCAGTATTAAGTGCCTTTCATCGCCTCGGCTAAGGACTGTAAAAGTAATCCTTTAAAATTAGTATATGGTGAACACCTTTACCCAGAAACACACATGTGGGTCAGAGCTGAAGCCGACTCTGTCCTGCAGAGATTCTCTTCTCTAGTTGCCTCCTACTGGTCATTTATTGTGGATATCGGTGGTTTGTCTGCAGCCGTGCCGTGCAGCGGAGCATTGCCATCATCAGGCATGCTCGCCAGAAGAAGCAGCAGAAGCAGTACTGCATGTATTACAACCGCTTTGGCAAATGTAACCGTGGCACAAGCTGTCCCTTCGTACACGACCCGGACAAAGTGGCCGTCTGCACCAGGTAGCACACAAAATACAGTCATCCGAACCACAAAGGAAGAACAGCATCAGTAGCAATGTGTGTCTACATATGAAGCTGAATAAAACCCATTAAAGTATCAAATATAAAAAAGACTTAAACAATTTGAGCTGAAAGGAGGCTCGATCATATAAATCCTCCAGATTGATTCTTACTTTTGTTTCCGTTTGATAATTAGCCTTTATAAAAATAAGTGAAGCTTTATTTGAAACTTTGTCCTAGTCTGTCTCAAAACCTACATTTTGTGTGAAAAACGTTCCTGCAGGACTTGAATCTTTTAGAGGCAGAACCCAGACCTGCAGAAGGGGTGTGAAAGCAGCAGCAGGCATTCATGATGAATCATTTTCTGGTTTCTCTGAAATCGTAGCAAGATCTGGAGGGTGTGTGTGTGTGTGTTTCTTTCTTTCTGGGCTGAAATATCAGAACATGTTTTTGGGTTTCTTCTTCTTCAGGTTTCTGAGGGGAACGTGCAGACAGGCCGATGGCACCTGCCCATTCTCCCATAAGGTTGCCAAGGAGAAGGTAAGGTATACGCTGATGGACATCTTAGTGTTTTATGGGTTTTCATGGCAAAGGCCAGGCTTTGGTGCGCCTGGAAGGTATAAGATGACACACCATTGGATACGGACGTCGTGGATCGTGTTTGGGATCTTGGCACGACTCCTGTTACCGCGGAGAAGACGGAGTGAGGGAGACTGGAGCTGATGGTTAATTAAAGCGTTTTTGGGAAGAAAAACCAAGGCAGGTTGTCTGTGAACGCCCTCCATCACAACCATGTTCCAGTGTCTACAGCAGGATGTTGGGGGGGGGGTCAAAGGTTATGTCTAAACTATGAGTCCATCATTCTAACGAGACAAAGGTTATGTACAAGTAAATGTCTAAGATGGCTGCTAATCATCTCAGGAGTGGACCTGCTGGAGATACACCCCGAGGTCAGAGGTCAACGCTCAGAGAAACAACCAAAACATGGCTTCCAGGTTTTTCGTACATAGGCGGCTGAAACATAGGCATACATACACGGCTGAAATCCCACCGCCACGCCTGCAAGATCCAAAGTTTTTTTTTTTTTTGTTTTTTGTTTTTGGCGCCGTTTCCCAAAGAAGCAGCGGGAACTACTATGTTGTCTCTTGTGATCACAGCCGGCGGCAGCAAGGAGGAGCAGGCAGGCCAAGGTGAAGTTACAGCATAAGTTACTGAGTTTAAAATTAGAAAGGTAGCAGTGGATATAATGCTTTGTGGTTTACATGTTTCAGTAGCATTAAGATAAACGAGTGTTGACGATCTTGACAGGGTTTCCTCCCCCCACCAGGCTAAGCATCACTTATTCATGTAAAATGAATAAAACTTTAACAGCATCTTATACTGTATTACGGCGTGAGCGCAACAGCAACAACTTAAGATCAATGTGTGAGCAGCCTGAGAGGTCGGGTGTTTTCATCTGAACCCTTAAAACCTCCAGCAGGCTACGCTGCACTATTGACGTGTTAGCGTGTGGCGCTAACAACCTAGCGACGTGACATGTCTCGGAGAAAGCGTAAAAACACGTTGGATGCTTCTTCTGAAGCGGGAAAATAACGCTTCTTCTTAAGCAGAGCACGATGTCGCCTCGGCTCGTTCGCGGCCGAGCCGGTACCGGGCTGAGCTCCATAACTGACCCAGCACAGCCACTGGGTCGTTGGAGCTGCCCCGTGACTGCCTGATGGAAAACCAGCGGGTTTCATCAGACTCGTAGTTTCTTGTTTTTGCTGGGCACCCCGTGTATTTCACCGCTCCCTCCTGCAGTCTTCCCATATTAACATTTAAAATTATTCTGTAAATTCGTGTATCAATAGAAAAAATCTCTGCGTCTGCCAGCTGCAGTAAATGTAGTCTCCAAATAATAAATAAGAGGTGCATTCATCTGTGGATCTCCTTTGATCTGCATTAGTGATATTCTCAGCACCAGAACTGTGCCACAGCCGGAAAAATTCCTAGGGGAAACACTGGCTTCCATCTCGTCTACTGGCCTCAGTTAGTAGACTTAAGGTGAAAGTTCACAGCAGAAGACTTAGAAAAAGACTGAGCGGCGAGTTTTGCACGTTTGCTGAAGAACACCTCTTCTCTGAGGGATTCTGTGGTGATGCGTCCACCAGGAGTAGTGGATACCGGAGTAGTGGGTTCTAATGTGGGACCGTCTGGAGTTTGGACCAAAGTGGGTCATTAAACAGGACTAGGATCCAAACACAACAGCAGAGCTACGGGACCATCAGGTTCAGAGAACAAGGAGTGGTTTTCTGCTGAAGGAGGTTCTGTTGGCTAAGAGTTTGCATGTTTTAAGACGCTGGTCTTACAAGTGACCAGGACTGAGAAGAACGGATCCGTGTAGAAACTCAGATCATTTAGCCTCATCAGAAGGGAATCCTAGTCTGGACACACAGGCGTAGAACAGGTGCCCATCTGCCTCACCCTGCTCACACACACTCCCACAATGCACCTGTGTTCGCTGTCACCCCACTGCCTGTTGGTGCTGAGAGCCCAGCTGTCCGTTTGCATCCTCCAAACCTCTGGCCCCACCCTCCGAGGATGCATCCTCTCTTGTTTCATGTAGGGCCCTTAAGGTGTGTGTGTGTGGTGGTGGTGGTGGTGGTGGTGGGGGGGGGGGGGGGGGGGGGGGTTATACAAGTGTAGTTATGCAAGCCCAGACCCTGAGTCCTGCCCTCTTTCTGGACTGCCACAAATACTTTGAAACCAAATACACACAGGTCTCACACACACACACACACACACACTCGCCCACAACCATCCACTCTGGCCCTGGTCTGCACACACATCCAGAGCACATAAACACATCATGAGAGCTGGACGAGCTGCAGCCTGGATAAATATTTCTGTAGCAGTTAATTAGAACAGATCCCATCTCAGGGAGGGGGAGGAGCCTATTCCACGTCTGCCCCCCCCCCCCCCCCCCCCCACACACACACACACACACACACACACCATCTTTCCTCACCCTGCTCCCTCAGAGGTATATTTAGAGTGGCCTCCAGCAGGCTCAGCCCTCCGTGTCAAACAGTACATCTCTACATGCGTGCACACACACACACACACACACACACACTTTCCCGCTGCTCCTGTCAGCTGCAATTAAGGTAATTTAGCTGCTCAGTGTGACAGATCGCTGGGCTCGTGGGACTCATCCGCACAGAACCGGACGTTGGTCTCGTTTCAGAACAACATGTATGTTTACAGAGTGGTGTAATCTCATCCTCATAAAGCACCTTTTAACTGATGGCTGCCGCCCACCTCTCTGAGTCAAACACTTTAGTGTCAGAAGATGCTCACCGTCGTCCTCTCGCCTTTGGTTCAGATGGCTCACCTGTGATTTCCTGTGTGTCTTGCAGATGCCGGTGTGTTTGTACTTCCTGAAGGGAATCTGTAACAATAGCGAGTGTCCCTACAGCCACGTTTACGTCTCTCACAAAGCGGAAGTGTGTCGGGACTTTGTCAGAGGCTACTGTCCAGAGGGAGAGAAGGTAACACACACCAGAGGTGTTTGTTTGTTTTGAAGCTGAACAGGATCTGGGATCTGAAGATGACTTTGGAGGTCTCTGAACCAGTGTGTGTGTTCACAATGAGCTAGTGGTGATCGTTCATGCCATACAAATGATCTGCTGGGATCTGTTGACATTCGGGGTGTGTACACATTTCACTTCCGGCTATTTTTGGTAAATGATGAAAGGTCTGCATTTGAGCAGCACTTTATTCTTGCATTATCCAAGTCCTACAAAGCACATTAACTCATTCACTGCCAATGACGACTAAAGTCATCATTTGCATTATTTTACTGTTTGGGCGTCAGACGAGCCCCCGCACCGTGAGAACAAACATGTCAGCTCCAAAGCCGATCTTCATCTGCGTACGTCACACGTCACGTGATCAGGAAGCAGAACATCCATGTGTTAGGAGATCGTTTTGGGCCGCTCCTGTAAAAAAAGTGAGGCACGAACCGGAAAAGCTTCTGCCGATCACAGTTCAACAACGGATTATGAAAGAACGGATAACGCTCGAAACGCGCAGATTCTTCCTGATGTAAGAGGTGAGTCTCCGCTTTGTTTTGGTTGTTTTGGTGTCGACATCATCCTAGCGTGCAACGTTCTGTCACTCTTAAAAAACAGTCAAAACGGTGAGAAACGCTGGCAGCGAATGGCTTTAGCGATCAGGAAACGGCTGGCAGTGAATGAGTTAAACTACAGTCAGCCATTCACCCACTCACACATCCATGTGCATGTTGTGGAGTGTGTTTGGTAAAGTTTCTGTGGCAGCCATCTTGAATATGGCTGACTCCAAAGGTTCATTAGCAGGGCTGCCAACATTTGCGATATTTCAGTGGGGGACTGTTGGCTTTGGGGTGTGTGGGGGTGAGGTGGGGGTGTTGGGGGACTATTGCTTTCTTTGCGTGGGAGATTGGAGGTGTGGCTTGAGAGCGTGAACAGTCAGATGTGTGTGTCACGGTCATTGCAGGAGAGTTGGCAGCTCTGCATTAGTTGCAAACGAAAATCCAATCATTTCCTTCACAAAATATTTTTCTAAAACTTTTGAAAACTTCACCAAGTGACACAAAAACGGACTTTACTTTAACGTCCCACAATTTCCATTGTGGGAAAAGATCCAACTTATGAAAGCTGAGGAGTCGACCTTTACTTTAGCCAAGTCAGTTTGTCCATAAAGCACATTTAAGGCATCCAGAGTTGATCAGTGATGCCATCCATTCATCCGTCTTCAGCCGCTTATCCAGGGTTGGGTCATGGGGCAGCAACCTAAGCCGAAACGCTGAGACTTCCCTCTCCCCAGCTTCTTGGACCAGCTCCTCCGGGGGAATCCCAAGGTGTTCCCTGGCCAGCCGAGAGACATAGTCCCTCCAGCATGTCCTGGGTCTTCCCTTGGGTCTCCTCCCAGCTGGATGTGCCCGGAAAACCTCACCAGGGAGGCATCCAGCAGATATCCTGACCAGATGCCCGGGCCACCTCAACTGGCTCCTCTCGATGTGGAGGAGCAGCGGGTCTACTCCGAGCCCCTCCCAAATGACAGAGCTTCTCATCCTCTAAGGAAGAGCCCAGACACCCTGCGGAGAAAACTAATTTCGGCCACTTGTATCCGCGATCTCGTTCTTTCTGTCACTACCCAAAGCTCGTGACCATAGGTGAGGGTAGGAACGTAGATCGACTGGTAAATCGAGAGCTTTGCCTTCCGGCTCCGATCTCTCTTCACGACAACAGACCAGTACAAAGCCCTGATCACTGCAGATGCAGCACCAGTCCGCCTATCGACCTCACGCTCTGTCTTTCCCTCACTCGTGAACAAAACTCCAAGATACTTCACTCCTCCTCTTGAGACTGGACCTCATCCCTGACCCGGACAAGGTATTCTACCCTTTTCTGACCCAAGACCATGGCCTCGGATTTAGAGGAGCTGATTCTCATCCCAGCTGCTTCACACTCTGCTGCGAAACGCTCCAGCAAAAGCCGGAGATCACGTTCTGATGAAGCCAACAGGACCACATCATCTGCAAAAGCAGAGACCTGATCCTCAGGCCACCAAAACGGATGGCCTTCACCACCTTGGCTGCTCCTAGAAATCCTGTCCATAAAGGTTATGAACAGAATTGGTGATTAAGGGCAGTCTTGGTGGAGTCCAATTCTCACCAGAAACTAGCTCGACATACTGCTGGCAATGCAGACCAAGCTCTGACACCGGTCATACAGGGACCTAACAGCCCGTATCAGAGGGCCTGGTACCCCATACTCCTGGAGTACCCCCCACAGGTCCCCTCGAGGGACGTGGTCGAACGCCTTGTAGACTGGTTGGGCGAACTCCCACGCACCCTCCAGGATCCTCCTAAGGGTATAGAGCTGGTCCAGTGTTCCACGGCCAGGACAAAACCACATTGTTCTTCCTGAATCTGAGGTTCGACAATCCGACGGACCCTTCTCTCCAGAACCCCTGAATAGACCTTACCAGGGAGGCTCAGAAGTGTGATCCCCCTGTAGTTGGAACACACCCTGCGGTCCCCCTTTTTAAATAGCCAATCCAGTGGGACTGTCCCCGATGTCCACATGATACTGCAAAGTTACGTCCACCCCCAGGGCCTTGCCACTGAAGGCTTATTCATTCTTCTCCGCCTGCGTCAGTGCTGAGACACGCAACGCCATTACCCGTCCTTGCGTAGGGCTCCGGCAGGCACGCAAGTACGTATGGAGTCGAGCCCACTTTTTTAAACATCCGTCTCGTTCGTTGTGATTGATCAGGATGCCGCTGTTGTTTACAGCGCCGCCATTGCGCCCTCAAAAGCATAAAGAGAGCCGAGGATAACTAGCGGCAGACACGGCGAAGCTTGAAGAATACCTCGCGAAAAAACTCTAAAAATATGAACGTTTAATTCCCGTGACTGGAGGAGTGAAAAGATACGCAGCAAGCGTTTTATTTGTGGACGGAAATGACCGGAAACGTGGGTTTAGAGGTGGGGCACGCATGAAGAGGTGGAGGAGAATGAGAGACAAATATGTTTGTGTTAAAAAGTCTCTTATATACAAAAAACACAATATAAACACACTATCTTGGACCGATACATGACAGGATACCACAGAACAGCGCTACGCCCTCTGCTGTCCTGCCGGGGAATTGCTTTGCAACACTCTCCAGGAGACGGAGAAGCATGAGAGCAAAATGCTTCTGTCAATCCGTGCGTGTCTGTCCCTTGCGGAGCTGACGGAGAAGCATGAACCAGGCTTCAGAAGTTTTTCGACCACCTCTGTGACCTCTGCCCCAGAGATTGGAGAGTCCTATTCAAAGTCCTCAGACTCTGCTTCCTCAGTGGACGACGTGCCAATGGGAGTATTGAGGTATTCAAAGTATTCCACCCACCGTTCCACAACGTCCCAAGTAGAGGTCAGCAGCACATCGTCACCACTGTAAACAGAGTTGGTAGTGTGTTGCTTTCCCCTCCTGAGACACCGGATGATTGACCAGAATCTCCTCGAAGCCATGCAGAAGTCTTGCTCCATGGTCTAACTGAACTCCTCCCATGCCCAGGTTTTTCCTCCACAACCACCTGAGCTGCATTCAGCTTGGACTGCTGGTACCCATCAGCTGCTTCTGGAGTTCCACAAGCCAAAAAGACTCGATAGGACTCTTTCTTCAGCTTGACAGCAAACCTAACCACTGGTGTCCACCAGCGGGTTTAGGGGTTGCCACCACGCCATAGCCTGGGCTGCCAGACTCTTCTGTTTAATTCTGCACAGAGAAAGGTTCTGGGAACTCTCCTATTCAAATAACCCCACCCCCTTAGACTTCTAACCATTCCAATCAGCGCTGAGTAGCGTACGCCACACACCACAACGCCGAGTTTGTCATAAACATGGCCACTGAAGCGGAGTTTGCTGCAGCTCTTTCCTCTGTTCTAAACTTGAATGTCTTTAAAACCACCAGTAGAAGTGCTAAAATCCTTTCTTGGCACCATTGCCAGACGCCATTTTTTACTAAAGCTGAAAAACCACAGTGTTGCATGGTACAGTCGGCATTTCCGCCTTTTTTCTGATTGGTTATTTTTGAGCTGCCTAGTCCCGCCTCTCATGTGCCTCTCTGTCTGTGAGTAACCAGACTCTTTCTCTGTGCAGAATTAAACAGAGGATGAGTCTGGCAGGCCAGGCTAGCACCGACAACCCTGCAACCACAGCTTCGGTCAGCCACCTCAACAATAGAAGCACGGAACATGGCCCACTCAGACTTAATTCCCCCGCTTCCCTCGGGACGTGTTCAAAATTCTGTCAGAGGTGGGAATTGAAGCTCCTTCTGACAGAAGACTTCGCCAGACATGCCTTGCATGCCCTCACGATGTGTTTGGGCCTGCCAGGTCTGACCGGCTTCCTCCCCCACCATCGACGCCAACTTACCACCAGGTAGTGTTCAGCTGACAGCTCCGCCCTCTCTTCACCCAAATGTCCAAGACATGAGGCCGCAGATCAGATGAAATGATGACAAAGTCAATCATCGAACTGCGGCCTAAGGTATCCTGGTGCCAAGAGCACATATGGACACCTTTATGCTTGAACATGGTGTTCGCTATGGATAATCTATTACGTGCACAGAAATCCAATAACAAAACACTGCTCCGATTCAGATCAAGGGGGCCATTCCTCCCAACTACACCTCTCTAGGTCTCACTGCCCACATGCACGTTAAAGTCCTCCAGCAGAACGAGGGAATCACTGGAAGGACCGCTCTCCAACACCCCCTCCAAGCACTCCAAAAATTATGATCAAAGTGATGCACGCAACATAAAGCGGTTACGGATAGCGTAGAGTTAACTTTACAAGAAGATAAAAACATGAAGCAGTTAAAATAGCTGAGAAACAGTACTTACAGAATGTTTCAAAAGAAAAAGATTAAAAAAGGTAAAAACAAACATGTTTTTGAGTTTGAGCTGAAGAGACACAAAAAAGCAGAGATTGTTCTCGAACGAAAACATTCACTGGATATTTTATCACAGTAAAAAAGAAAACGACTCCAGATACAAATGTGGACTAAATAGTTGGTAGCCTTTAGTCAATGAAAGAAAAACCCACAATGATCACAGAAATAACAAATCTGACAAAAGTCAAATTCAATTAAATAAATCAGACATTGTTTTTCAACCAGGCTTCAACAGAGTTATTAAAAACAATAACCTCATGGACCAGGCCTGGACAAAAATGATGGTACGGCTAACTTAATATTTTGTTGCACAATCATTTGAGGCGATTGCTGCAATCAAACGATTCCTGTATTTCTCGTTTTACATGATTATATTTTATTACTGGCTTTGCATGTTTTATATGATTATTAGGGCTGGGGCTTGATTAAAAAATGTTACCTAATTAATTAGAGGCTTTGTAATTAATTAATCTAAATTAATCGCATTTTAATCATTCAGGAAAATGTGCTCTCAAAGCAAAATTTTAATAAAAATTATGAGACAGAGTATCAAACATTAGACATGGTTATTACTTTAAACTAAAGCTTTTAATAAAAAAATACATTTTAATTATTCAAGTGTCACTGTGTGATATGAAACAAAACCCAAATCAACTAAAATTTATAATTACAAATAGGGGGGGGGGGGCTCTGCCCCGGGGGTGTTGGTCGACTGTAGCTTCCTGGGCACTCTACAGGTAGTGTTAAGTGGAGGTGGGGGTCTCTGCTCCCCCTCCTCTGAGCGCCCTGACTTAGTGTGGAAGACCTGATGCTGCCGGGGCAGACGGCTCTGGACTCAGCCGAATGAAAATTTTTACTGATGTGATTGTGTGTGTGTGTGTGTGTGCGTGCGTGCGTGTGTGTGTGTGTGTGTGTGTGCGTGCGTGTGTGCGCGCGCGCGTGTGTGTGTGTGTGAGGTTTTGGCCCAGACAGAGCCTCTGCCTTGTCACTTACTCAGGATGTTAGCAGCTGTTTGTCAACAGAAGAAAAAACAAGAGTCCAGGATGTTGCAGAGCTCTGACTTTTTATCCTTTTTTTTTAATGCAAACAATCCATGACATTGGGGCATGGATTCCCCTTAACAAGCAATCAACCAACCAACAACAGTGCCGAATCCACCCTTTTAAAGCTAACTTAGAACCAACCATTATGACATGGGCAGGGGAAACAATTAGCTTGAAATCCTGCAATCAATAAAGTACATCTCAACAAAATATTTCAAACAATCTATTTACATATTTACCTCCTACCTTAACTCAAAAGAACAAAAACAACAACAACTGCACTTAAACAAACACAAGATACCCCCCCCCCCCGTCAGTAAGTTTCTCCCTCAGTAGAGCTGATTAAGCACACCAGGAACTGATCAAGGCTGCCTGTGTGTGTGTGTGTGTGTGTGTGTGTGTGTGTGTGCGTGTGCGTGTGTGCGCGTGCGTGCGTGCGTGTGTTAATGTTTTTAACCTGTTATGGGAATTTGGGGTTATTTTAATTCTGTAAAGCACTTTAAGTCACACTTTGCTTGAAAAGCGCTTTATAAATAAAATCTGATTGATTGACTGTAACTGTCAGTGAGACTTCTGCACCTCTCAGCAGGTATTTTGGCCCACAGTGTCTCAGGTTTGAAGCGTGCCTTTACCAGACGGCATGTGTCAGCTCCTTCTAAATATGCTCAATAGGAATGAGGTCAGGCCTCATAGAAGGCCACTTTATAGTCCGATGTCTTCCTCTTAGCCATTCGTGGGTGTTGTTAGCTGTGTGTGTTGTGGGTCGTTGTCCTGTTGCAAGACCCCATGACCTGCGACTGAGACCAAGCTTTCTGAAACTGGCCAGCACATTTCTCTCTAGAATCCCTCGATAGTCTTCGGATTTCATTGAACCCTGTACAGATTCAAGACATCCTGTGCCAGATGCAGCAAAGCAGCCCCAGAACATAACACAGCCTCCTCCATGCTTCACAGTAGGGACAGTGTTCTTTTCTTGATCTTCATTTTTCCGTCTGAACATAGAGCTGATGTGATGGAGCTTTAATGTTTCAGGGAAGTTGGTCCAGTCGCTTCATGAGATAGGCCGGCAAGAACATTACCACCCACCTCTCAACACGTTGTCTCCCTTTAACGTGTGCATCGTTTCGTTCTGCTGCTGTGTTTTATGTTCAGACGAGCATCGCCTGTGTCGGCCATGTTGGACGACCCCGCCACGGCTGACGGGACACGAAGCTCTACCTCGTCTTCCGCTCGTCCCTCCTTCATGATGTTTTATGGAGATTGATTTTAACCCGGCTGCAGGAAAGAATGGGTCAGAGGGCTGAGGAGAGCCTTCTGGTTCTCGTTAGCAGCCATAACTCTGCCCATCACAGAAGCGTGTTAACCAATCCCACCGCCTCGTTAGTTTGGTTCAGACCCGGGAACTCAAGAGTTTCCTGTTTTGACTAAAAATCCAAGGTGTGCGTTTAATGAACGAAGTGGATAAATGAAATGATTACAGGTTGTTTCGTGTGACCGGGCTCCGTCGCCTCGTTCAAGTTAAGCGTCTCGTTATTTGAGCTGCAGTTGTTGTTGTGTAACGCGGATAAGGTTCCTCTGAAGTTAAACTCGGGCTTAGGTAAACAAGTAGTTTGGTAACCCCCCCGCACACGCACACACATGTACGCAGCGACACACAGGCAGCAACAGCTGCAGGGGGTGGGGGGCAAAACGGCATAACTGTAGTGTCTGAGTGACACATTGAGGGCCTGATGGGTAACAGAGAGCCACTTACACACACGCACACACACACCCTCTGCTCCCTCCCCCCCCTGTAGCTTGGCCTCCCTTTGTCTCCCCCCCCACTGCTGCGTTTTGAGTGCGAATCAGACACTTCTTCACACTGTCAGACCTCATTTAAAATGTGCATGTGGAAATGAGGGTATAGAAAACAAAAGGGATATTAATATATATTCTATTAGCTGAAGTGCTTAGCTCTGTGATTTTCCCCCTGTGTGTGTTTGTGCCTGAGTGCATCTGTGTGTGTGTTTGCGGAGCGTTTGGCTGTGAGGCACCGGCGGCTCCATGATGGATAGCAGGCAGTAATTATAGATGGGAAAACTGCTGAGGATGGCACTCTGAGCCGGGCGGGCAGACACCGCAGCAGCTCAGGGGTTAAGTCTGCTCCTCAGCTCCATCCTCCTCTTCCTCCTTCCATCCTGCCTCATCTCAGATCTGTCCTCTTCTCTTTCCTTCCTTCTGCAAAAGTTGCTCCTGAATGAGTTCAAAGATTTGAATCGACTGAGTTCAGAGTGACTTTAGCTGCAAGCTTTAAACTTTTTTTGTTATTTTGTGTAAAGAATCAGCAAAAACACGTTTTAAACGTCACTCCCTCCTTATTCTCCATCTTTCCTCCAATCCGAGGAAAGCTCCTAAGCAGAAACCCGTGTTTACATCTTTCGACTCGCTGAGGTATTCGTTTGTTTCCCGTGACTGAAAAGCTCAGAACTGTGGATGAAAACTCATTGGGCTGATGTGAGGCTGAGCAGAGAGAAGCAGGAGAAACTTACCAGATCGTCTCCTCGTGTTATTTGGAATGAATCAAGTTTGTTGACAGTATTTTCCTAAATGATAACTGATGGGATTTTCTCCTGGATCCAGTCCGGTACGGCGGGAGTTTCCAGTTGGAAGGTTTGCTCACACCAACTGATGGTCGGTGTTAAAGTGGATCTGAGTTTCAGCCTTCTCTGCACCGGCACCAGGACTGAAATGAATGAGAAAGCAGCTCGTTTCAGTCTGATTGCAGCCCAAAGTCCAGCGACACCGCCAACCCCTGTTCTTCTGTAGATCCCTCTCCTGTAAACGTGACGATCCATCAATCAGAGCAGGTTTACTGCCCCCCCCCCCCCTCCCCCCAATGAGTCTTGGACTAAAGCCTAAGTTGTAAATGCATGCGAGCTTTCCGTTTTTATTTGACTTTTCTGCCATCTCTCAGCCTCCCATCTTCTCGTTCGCTCCCACCCTCCTCCTCTTGGCGAATGTGCTGACTCCTCCTGGTTTGGGCCTGGCAGAAAGCTCTCTAATAGGCCCCAGAGACATCCCAGCGTTCCTTAAATCAAGTGGAAAATTGTTAACTTGGTGTGGAATAAAGATGTTCTGTTCACTTTAGTTTTTTTTTTCCTTCTCATTTCCCATCGCTCTGTGTTTTCATGAAAATGAGGATATATGGAGGTGTGGAGAGGGGTCTGAGCCACTCACGGTTTATCACACCAGTTATGGACTTGAGCTTCAACCCATCATGGTCCTGCTTCATCGCGGTGCAGACGCACAAACCGTATGTCCTCTCCTGAACACAATCTTTTCTATGTTGATCAGCTTCCCAATTCTTCCTTTTGTGATCCGTTTAGAGCTTCTAACTGGACTTTGGTGTCTCGGTCGGCTGGGACTGCCGAGTGGTCGGAGCGTGTGGACAATAGTTATTATCTAACAGAATTTGGAAAGGCAACAAAAGGCTTTCTGAGTGGGCAGATCACCTGGAGCGTTTGATGTAATTGTGACAGCCTTGCTAAATGGAGTTTAATTATTTATTTGTTTTTCTGATTGGGAAGTTGTTTTCACACCTTTGGTTTGTTCCCTTTGAACCAGATCAGTCCGGCCTGGTTCCCCCGACAGGAAAATCGGGCTGATTTTTGACCAGATCCAGCCCCTTTTGATAGTCTTTTTGGACACGCCCATCCACCATAATGGCTGAAGGAAAATCTCACATGATTTCCTGTCTGACCAGGAAGTGTTTGTGTGTGAAATGGTAAACTCCCTGCATTCATTTAGCGCTACAACCCTCCTGAATGACCAGTGTCAGAGGTTGGCCCGCCTTGTCGGCAATGAGTTGGACTGGTTCCCTGTGAGAGGTGGACTCCGCCAACGCTCCTTAACATTTATGGACAGGATTTCTAGGCTAAGCCAGGGTGGTGAGGGGATCTGCTTTGGTGGCCTGAGGATCGGGTCTCTGCCTTTTGCAGATGATGTGGTCCTGTTGGCTTCATCAGAACGTGATCTCCAGCCTCCTCTAAGGCGACCATGGTCTTCTGTAGGAAAAGGGTAGAATGCCTTCTCCGGGTCAGGGATGAGGTCCTGCCCCAAGTGGAGGAGTTTAAGTATCTCAGGGTCTTGTTCACGAGTGAGGGAAAGCTGGAGCGTGAGATCGATAGGCAGATTGGTGCTGCACCTGCAGTGATGCGGGCGTTGTACCGGTCTGTCGTGGTGAAGAGAGAGCTGAGTCAGAAGGAGAAGCTCTCGATTTACCGGTGGATCTACGTTGCTACCCTCACCTATGGTCATGAGCTTTGGGTGGTGACCGAAAGAACGAGATCACTGATACAAGCGTCCAAAATGAGTTTTCTCCGCAGAGTGGCTGGGCTCTCCCTTAGAGATAGGGTGAGAAGCTCAGTCATCCGGGAGGGGCTCGGAGTAGACCCGCTGCTCCTCCACATCGAGAGGAGCCGGTTGAGGTGGCTCGGGCATCTGGTCAGGATGCCTCCTGGACGCCTCCCTTGTGAGGTTTTCCGGGCACGTCCAACCGGGAGGAGACCTAAAGGTAGACCCAGGACACGCTGGAGGGACTATGTCTCTCACCTGGCGAGGGAACGCCTTGGGATTCCCCCGGAGGAGCTGGCCCAAGTGGCTGGGGAGAGGGAAGTCTGGGCCTCTTGCCTTAGGCTACTGGACCCGCAACCCGACTCCGGATAAGCGGATGAAAATGGATGGATGGATGTTTATGTTCATTTCAAACCACGACTATGGTTAGTATAGGCTGTATATTTCACGCTTTACATAGTTTAACAATAGTGTAAAGGGTTACGATTGGTTATGGTTGGACTTTAATGTTGAAGGGGGTGTTCCTGGCCGCTTGTGTGGAGAGTTCCGGCTCGGTTTTTTAGAAAGAGAAAGCGAGCTAGTTTCAGCAGAGATCGTTAACGTTGTTTTTCCTGGAGTTGAGGCTTGGGCTGCGGCCAACAGTAACCCGGAATAAAGATCCGAAACGGAAAGAACAAGTCGGAGTCATTACCGTAGCTTAAAAAACCAACAAAAATGTTTTCTATAGGTGTGGCAGGTTTTATGTAGCCGTGGCGGTGTGGCACGGTAAGCTAGTGTAGACTTTTATTTTGACAAACGTAGCAGGGAAAATAACGTATTTTGATTGGTTGGTGAAAAGCTACAGTAACCCCCATTAAGGTGTGTAGCCCAAGCAGGAACGCCCGCGGGTGGCTGGACCCTGCTCGAGTGGGTGGGGCTTTCTGATGTGGGTGGGGAGCCAGCTTCACTCGGCTGCTGAGCAGAGGAAACAGAGCTGCAGCTTTTAGCTTTTGAGAGACCGACAGAAATCAGCATTTTGAGCAAAGTTTTCGTCTAGTCTCGTCTCGTTAACAAAAACTCCTGTTTCTCATCGTGTTTTAGTCACCAAAGAGGTATTTTTAGCTCGTCGGCGTCTCGTTTTCGTTCATGAAAACAACCCTGCTTGGGACCGGCAAAAGGAGTCACTGGCTTCTGGCTCCTTATGGT
>NC_091748.1:77850669-77853169 GCF_043380555.1 Nothobranchius furzeri
AGAAAAAGCTGCAGATCAAACCTCGTCTGTGAGAGCGACAGGACTCGAGCGCCTCGTCCCGTCGTTCCAGGTTTGTTTGGACGCTCGTGCCTCTGTCCGTCCTTCTGGGACTGAAACTGCTTTCCTTTTATCTGAAGCCCGTTTTAGAGGAATGAACAGTTGTGTTTTATTCTGTTTTATGTGTAAGTTTAGAAAAAGGTCAATAAAGGCTCAGCCCCTGCGTTGCTTCCCTGCCTCTTTGTCGTGTGTGACCGGCGCCGTGACCATGTTTATGGGCTGTGCGTGTGTTTCTGGGGGTGTCACATGATCCCAGCGTGTTTGTGGAGGCGTTCATCGGGGAGGTGGTGACAGAAGCAGCGGAGGCGACACATGAGCGCGGTGACTTCACCCCGACCGGCCGCCGTGGGTTTGTGAGTCCCTGCAGATGGACGCAGCAGCTCTGAAGCTTCCATCAACGCCGGAGCCTCATTCAGGCAGAATCAACATGTTACCCTCAAGCATCTCAAAATGTCCTGTAGACACCCTCAGCTCCGGCCCGGGCATTACGGACGTAGTTACATGCCTGACACATCGAGAGTGTTCTACGGAAGAAAATCACATAACTACTTAAAGCAAAGTTGTTCGGATCTTAAATTTCGACGTATTTTCTGTGACTGTGAACACAAATCCTCACCGACTTTACCTCATTTAGGAATCTTTTCTAGATCAGAACCTTCTGAGAGTACCCAGTCCAGCTGCTGCCCAACATTCCAGCTTCAACGTTCTTCCAATCTCAACTCAGACCAAACATGTAAAAGCACAAGGAGAGCCATGGTCTGTAGAAATGTTAATACTGCTACCTGTAGCACATTAGTCACCGAGGTAACCAGTAGTGGAGAATCAGTTGTATTGGTCTGAATTGTGTACACAAAGAGCAGTTTCGTGCCGTCGCCACATAAAGATGTCCGAAGAACGTAAACGCTGAGATGTTCCTGACCCTGGACCTGTACTGGTGGGGGGAGGGCCAGCCCTGATGGAAAGGGAACACACCCCAGCGTGTGAATGGCTGATTGTGCTGCGAAGCACCTCGGGGGCTTCAGAACCCTGAAAAGGCGCTAAACGAATACAGGTCATTTACCATTTTACATTCGTGCAGCAGATGTTCCCCAGCCTCACCTGGGGAACATCTGCTGGTCAGTCGGAAAGACGAGGGTCCGCTGGCTGGTTCGTGTCCCTGGATGGTTGAGAGAAGGCAGGAGGAAGCACGATCCCAGGGTGACCGCAGACCAGCTGGGGACATCAGATCTCACCCACCACGGTAACCGTATTTGCTTATTAGTCTCCATGGTAACCACAACTCTAATGAACCACCTGCAGCCCCTTTAACTTTTTGGGTGAGAGACTGTTGCAGGGGGTTGCAGGTTCGAGCCCCCCTCAGTCTGTCACTGTTGTCTTTGGACAAGACCCTCCTTACCTGCTGATGGTGGTCGGAGGGGCCGGTGGCAGCTGTAGCTACGACATAGCTCATCACCACCACTGTGTGAGTAGGTGAATGGTGCTGAATAAATACAAGAAACGTATCATTTTTGCAGTTTAGGAGATGGAGGTGGTCCAGCCAGCAGGAGAAGCCCAGCAGAAGCTGGGAGTGCTCCAGCTAGCTACGAGGCTAATTTAGTTAGGTTGAGGCCCAGGATTTGGTTCAACATCACCAGCCTGGAGAAGAATCAGCAAAAGATTAAAATAAGCCAAGAGTGGTCTTCCTGCGGCAGCCCGTTTCGGTTCCCCTGGTGGAGGCCTGGCCTGTCCAGAACAGGAAGTGGTGGCTGCATTTTGTTGGGTGGGCGGTTACGTTCTGGCTTTTTCTTGGGAGTGTAGATAAAGTTATCCACACAGCAGAGCAGGACGTTGATGGCCTCAGTCTGCTCTTCAGATGACGTTTTCAGCAGATACATGGGACCTGCCCAGCTGTGTGCCTGCAGTCCGGCAGCCATCTTGAAGTTGGCACATTTCCAAATTCACGCCTATCCTGAATAATCGTCACCTGTGGTCCACGCCTTTGTTACATCCCAGCTGGACTATTCCAACCCCGGCCTTTATAAATAAAGGTTGTCTGTCTGTCTAAGCTGCTCTGTCCAGACTCCAGCTGCTTCAGACAGCAGCAGCACGTTTCTTTGCCCGTTCTAACAGAACAAACCACGTGACGCAGATTCTCCAGCCTCTCCACTGGTGGCCGGTTCAGTTCAGGATTGATTTTAAAAAATGTTTTAATTTTTAAGTCTTTGAAAGGTCACGCCCCTTCCTACCTGGGTGTGTTGCTCCACCCCACCGCCCTCCTTGTGCCTGCAGGTCTGAGATCAGCTCCTCCTCGCTGTTCCTGAGCTGCGTTGCAAGACCCGCGGTGAAAGGGCCTTTTCTCCTGAACTCTGCCCCTCCCGGTTAGCCAGGCGCCTTCAATCACCGCTTTAAAATCATGTCTGAAAACACTTCTCTCTGGTTTCTACTCTTAAAGCAGGTTCTAATA
>NC_091748.1:77858169-77868169 GCF_043380555.1 Nothobranchius furzeri
GTGTGTGTGTGTGTGTGTGTGTGTGTGGCTCAGCAGCTGCGCAAAGCTTTCCTGTTCACATCAGCCCAAGTTAAACTTACTGCCACCTGTTTTTCACTCTGATGTGCGCGGATATAGCATCTGTATTTGCGCGTGCGTGTGCGTGTAGGGGGATGCTGAGGAGGCTGAACGGGTCAGGCGCAGCCATGTACTCCTCTCACGATGCTTATCAGAGATATCGACATCCGGCTCATCCGCCCCCACACCTGAGACCCCCACCCCACCTCAATGTGTCCGGGATGGAAACGCGCGCGCGCGGGGCTTAATTATCCGTCGATCCGCGGAGATGAGTCTGGGTGCAATTTGTGGTTAATTGCGAAAGAAAACCTGCCGGGACTGTCCAATCATACTTAACCCGCGCGGCCGCAACTCCCGCAGCCTCGCGGAAACGCAGATTGATTTTTTCCCTCTTTGGCAGAATGGCGCGCGCCTCAGATCGATCTGTGATTGATAGATCTGCTGGTCTGTGGTGTCAGAGGCCTTAAAGGAGATAAGTGGACATAAAAAGCTGTTTTTGATACAGTTAAAAGCACAAAAAGTGGTTTTATTCTGAAGATTTTAGAGGTTTTAACTCTGTTAAAAGTTGGATCAATGATTTATTCTTATTTCTAAACATAATTTATATTTGTTAGGAATCTTTCTGTTTATCTGTCTTTTTTTAATTGTGTTTTATTATTATGGAGGAAAAGCAAAAAGCACTATAGGAACACATTTATAAGTCTTATTATGAAAGGGGTTCCGTCGGCACTAAAATTTAGTCCAAATTTTGTAAATTTATTGCAGTTGGGCGTAAAATTATTGTTTTTTCTTCTTGAGATGAAATCTGAATCCAGATAAACATTTTAGGTTTCTTCCTGGTTCCAAATAAACTTTATTTTAGTGTCTCCGAGACTTTGGGGCTCTCGCGCCTCCGCTCCCGCTGTGCAGTGGCGTTTGCTCGGTCACTAGAGGGGGAATCTCCCTCACCTGTCCTCCCTGTGCGTCTCCTCCTCTTCACTTCGGCTCCGCTCGGCTCTCCTCGACCGGACCGAGTTGGACCATAGTATCCTCGGCCGTGGTCTGCTCCCATTGGCCCGTCACACCTCTGAGTGGGAGGGTCGGGTGTGCGGGGAAGGGGCGGTACTCGTTTATAAGTGGCTGCGTTCCTGCGCCTCTCTGACACTCCGTGGTTTCCTCCGTTCGGCTCTTAGAGGAATTCAGAGGCAGTCGGAGACAACGGAGCGGAATTTCTCACATGCATAAAATTATACCCACAACACGAAAGGTCAGCCGCGCGACCCGGAGAGGTGGGGACACAGGAGCCATCTGGACTGACAGCAGGGACACGCCGCTGCGTCTCCAGGGGGGAGCTGAACTTTGACGCTTCTTCTCAAACTCTCCAGAACTTTGACAACATTATCTCACCTGCGAGCCCGGTTTGGGATTCTGGAACTTTTGGCGCATCTTTTACGCACGCTTGCGCACCGCACAGTGTGGCTGTGAGAAACTTTTCCTCTCGGGCCATGCTGCGGTGAAGTTTGAAGCTGCAGAAGGCGAAGGGGGATGCTGGGAGAATTCCTAAGGAATCACGCGGAGGAGAGAAAAACCCAAAAGTTGGGAGGACTGTAAATCAGAGAGGCGCGCGCGCGGCGGGGTGACGCGAGGACACGACAGGTCGGTGTCTCCAAATTCACCGGGCTCGAGTTTCCGCCGCTCCGGGGTCTCCTGGTATTCTGGCGTCCATCTGACCTGAGAGGAGTTGTCAACAGGAGCAGCGCGCGGAGCGGAGCTGGCAGGTGGACAAGTTCATCTACATGCAGACGTATATTCTCCCACTATAAATAGAAGTCTGAGGAACAAGCAGCCTTAAGAAGTTCCTCCTCCCAGCAGCAGCAGCAGCCCCGCGCACCGGGCGTGTGCGTGTGCCTATATATACACCATACAGGCTTTTATTCAGCTCCGCAACCTGTTTCCGAGAGGGCTGCCCGCCGTCGGTTTGGCTGTGAGGGCAGGAGTCGTCGCATGGACTGACATGGCCACCGACCTCGCCATGAGCGCAGAGCTGCCCAACAGCCCTCTGGCCATCGAGTACGTCAACGACTTCGACCTGATGAAGTTTGAGGTGAAGAAGGAGCCGCTGGAGGCCGAGCGCTTCTGCCACCGCCTCCCGTCCGGCTCCCTGTCCTCCACCCCCCTCAGCACACCTTGTTCCTCCGTGCCTTCATCGCCCAGCTTCTGCGCTCCGAGCCCGGGGGCGCAGCCGAACCAGGGCCTCCCGAACGGGGTGAACGGCAGCGGCAATAGCAACAACAGCAGCGGCCCAAACAATCACAACAACGGGGGCAAGCCTCAGCTGGAGGACCTGTACTGGATCCCCAGCTACCAGCACCACATCAACCCGGAGGCGCTCAACCTGACCCCGGAGGACGCGGTGGAGGCCCTGATCGGCAACGCGCACCACCATCACCACCACCACCAGGCCTACGACGGCTTCCGCGGGCAGCAGTACGTCGGGGAGGACCTGTCCACGGCCTCGACCGCCCACCACCACCAGGCTCACCACCACCACCATCACCACCACCACGGCCACCACGCGCGCCTGGAGGACCGCTTCTCTGACGAGCAGCTGGTCAGCATGACGGTGCGGGAGTTGAACCGGCAGCTGCGGGGCTTCAGCAAGGAGGAGGTGATCCGCCTGAAGCAGAAGAGGCGCACCCTGAAGAACCGCGGCTACGCGCAGTCCTGCCGCTTCAAGCGCGTGCAGCAGAGGCACATGCTGGAGACGGAGAAGTGCACCCTGCAGAACCAGGTGGAGCAGCTGAAGCAGGACGTGGCGCGCCTCGCCAAGGAGCGGGATCTGTACAAGGAGAAGTACGAGAAGCTGGCGAGCCGGACCTACAACACCGGCGGGCCGGCGAGCACGAGGGATCCGTCCGGGAAGCAGAACGACTTCTTCATGTGAGACACTCCCGGGACGGGAGCAGAACTCTGGGCCCCTGTCCGGTTCCGACCCAAACACTCCTCCTCCTCTTTGTTTACAGTTTATTTTTGAACAGAAAACAAACATTAAAGCTTAATTGGGGGGGGATTCAGAAGTCTTACGGGGGGGGGGGGGGGGTGTTGAGTCAGAATGTGTGTTTTTATACAGACTGAAGCGAAAGGCCGCCTCTTCTCACAAACTCCCAGAACTCTACAGGAGGAGGCCCGCTGCTGCACCTCCTCCACCCTGCATGCAGGACATGTACGGTACCTCCAGTCAAAGCATGAGCCATGGTTCTCCTCCTCTTGCTCCCCCTCCATCCCCTGTCACCAGTAGGACCTGGGTATGCGTAAAAGCCACAACAATTCCTCCTCCTCACCTCTCCGCCCCCCGGAGAGGCGCAAAGACTGAAAACAATCTGCTCTGGATGCGTCCCTATCTGCTATTTTCAATCAATTCTTCTATTGTTTTAAAAAAAAAAGAACAAAAAGAGAAGAGCTGAGCCAGATCTGACTGTCTATTCCCACCTGTAAATATGACGTGGAGAAACTCACATGTGACACCTGCGGTTTTCTCTCTTTTTAAGGATTTTGTTGCTTGGATTATTCGAAATGTCTTAATTCAAAATGTTTGTATGTTACAGCATGCAAATCGTCTATCGTACGCGCCCCTCACACACACACACACCTGAACATGTGTGACGTCAGAAGCCTTTACTGCACTGAGATCCACCTGGACTAACGTTTGGGTTCTGATGTGAATTAGATGGACTGGAAGGACAAACGACTGCTGCTAAAACTATGCACCAATCAGACGATTTAAAAGACTTAATCATTTATTTTATTTGTTCTTTTTTAAATTTAATGAATTGCTGACGCTGTTTCCGGGCCTGCAGCCCGCAGTCTTAACCCATCAGATGGATGTTTGGTGTTTGATGGACTTTGCCTGTGATGAAGATGACTGTTCTTCATCTTCCTGTCAACAGCGAGCTCGTGCGTTTCGTGCTGCCGAGATAAATGTGCAATATTGTGCAGAAGCGTCCGGTTCCACCTGTTGGATGGACAGACCTGCAGAATAACAATAACAGTAATAAACAGCGAGTTTTGGATCGGAACCATTGCAATGAACAAGAATCACCAAATAAATGCAAACGTGATTAAAACAGGTCAACTAAACGAGTGCAACCAAGTTTAGTTCAGTAATAAAAACATTAGAAGGATGTTCGTTTGTATTTTGGTGCCGTCTGAGAGCAACATCTGGAGGGGCGGGGTCTTCTGCACAGTGCTGATGTGTATCTGTACATAACATTTCTATATTTATCCGATCAGCGTGTCAGCAAGTGGAAACCTGCACATGGAAAGTTGTTGAAACTCTTGTTTTCATAATGTTTAATAAAATTTCTGTCCCAACCTGTCGCTGCCTGCAGTCTGTGTCCCAGCGCGCGGCCCGGATTATTCCTAAATTAGGATTAAGGAGAAATGATTTTAATCCAACAGTGATTTCAATAATCCAAGAGGAATTATTTTAGGCCTTCTGATCGGAACAGCTGATTAAAACGAAACAAATAAAAAAAATTGATATTTGGATTCTGTACATGAATGATTAATTTTATTTTCTAGTCCAAAAAGGTTCGAGTGAAGGCAGCGGGACTTGTTTGGTGTCCAGTCGCCTACAACCTTTCTGGATTAGCAGCACATGGATGACCGACAATCTTGACCCAGTAATGAGATTTATGTGATTTTAATTATTCATATATTTTATTTTATTACTTCAATAAAATGTTGAGGAAGGTTTTGTTGTTGTACGCTTTAGGATTTAAATAAAGAGTTTTACTTACAGGCCGAAGAGCACAAATCTAAATTATTATTATTATTGTTATTATTATTATTATTATTATTATATTTTTTTTGTATATTTGTATGCTTTCACTGAAGTGCCAGAATCAATCCATGCTTCTAAGGCAGTTTCAGGGTTAGTTTATTATTATTATTATTATTATTATTATTATTGTTGTTGTTGTTGTTGTTGTTATTATTATTATTATTCCGATCAGTGCGCTTTTTGTGTCTGAGGTTTTCATCCGTTTCTTCTCCGTCTTTCAGAGCCGTTCGGTTCTGCTCCGCTGTCGGACGGTACCGGAGCATCCCGCCGCGGGCCGCGCTGCCCTGTGGACCCGCATGCTGTTCAGAGACGCTTGCGATCCGCTGCATCACACACACACACCTGGTGTGTGTGTGAGAGAGAAACAGGTTGAGGACCACTAGAGGACAGAGACCTCCACCACCCTGCCCCGGCTACGGCCGCTTCTCTGCGGGCCTCGCGCGCCTCGTCGAACGGTGATGGATGGATGAATGCCGGCCGCTCTCCTCCTCCGGACAGACGAGGTGAGCATCCCGCGTGTCCGCGGGGTTCGATGACACTTTCCATGTTCGTAACGGGTGGGCTGCTGTGTGCGCGCGCTCGTGCACTCGCTCAGGTGTAGTGTGCGCGCGAGAGCAGCGCGGGTTGAGATAGATGCCAACGCTGTTGGTGTTGGAGTGACACCGCCGTCTCGGGCTTCAGGCACTGATCATATCGTGCGTGCGCGCGCGCGCGTGGCTGCAGTCATATTCTATTTGTTTTAATTGTCAATATTAACGTTTTGTTTTGTCTGAAGGGATTTTTGTCCCTGCAGCAGCTCCTCTGATTTGTTAGTGAGTGTAAATTTTGTTTTTGTGTTTGAGTTTTAACTTAGAAAAAAAACAGAAAGGTGTTTAGTTTTAAGGTTTAACGATTTAATTCCTCGTTTCTGAGCGCATGAACATGATTTATATGAAACATGTCCCTCTCACATTCTCTTTCAGACCCGTTTCCAAACACGGAAGCCGTCAGTTTCTTATTAATTCCCTAAAATCGCTCCGTTTGCACTCCTCTTCATCACACTCTGATTTCAGCCTACAGTGCATGTGTCGGTCTCATCTCTGCTCTCCAACTCTCTAAATGAACTAATTTGCTGAGTCTCTTTATGGGAGGAACATTCAGTTTTCAGCACAGTTCAAATTTTAATTTTCTCTTAATATCTCTCCTCCTCCTCCTCCTCGGTCCTCTCGGCCCTTTTTCGGCTTCTCCATCACCCTCCTCCTCCTCCTGCTGCTGCTGACTCAGAGGAAACGTTGAGCTGTGTGACAGCCGTCACCTCTCTGAGAGGCTGTGTGTGTGTGTGTTGGAGCAGGATGTGGTGGTATGAAGTGGGCTGAGGGGGCTGGCATGTCCTGGGTGTGGGTGTGTGCGCGTGCACAGAGAGAGAGAGAGATCACCAGGACTACACTGAGGGCTTTTCTTTCTGTAAATCACGCCGGAGTCTATCTGAGCTCAAACAAAGCGAAGAGAAGGATGGAGAGAAACAGAGATGGAAAGAAGAGGAGGAGGGGGATTTGTGGTGTGTCTCTGGCGTCTGGAGCTGCTGCTGCTGCGATTCGACACAGTCAGCGTCTCTTCGGCTCAGCTTACCTACAGTGTACCTACACACACACACACACACACACACACACACACACACACACACACATACACCATAAACAGAGTGCAGACAAACACTGGAGCAGCTGATGGGTTCACATCCTTTTAATAAGACTGATCATGACCTCCATCCCCTCCTCCGGTGGTCGTGTCCGCCCGGACGAGGCTTACCGGAGACACTCGTCTCTGTGATCTTAAACCTTTTTACAGATTTGGTCATAAAAGTTTGTTTGGAGATTTAGGAATAAGATTGCTGTCGTTCTAAGATCAAAAAATTTAAGCTGAATATGATTCAGAAAGTTTGCAAAGTTTAAATTTCAGGGAACATGCTGCCTTCTTAACACACACACACACACACACACACACACACACACACACACACACACACACACACACACACACACACACACACACGCACACACTGTGCTTTTTCAGATTTTAGTTACAGACTCTTAAAGCCTCGTCTCTGTCAGTGCGCCCCAGGGCAGCTGTGGCTACATCGTAGCTCATCACCACCAGGGTGTGAATGTGTGTGTGAATGGGTGAATGATGCACTGTGGTGTAAAGCGCTTTGGAGTCCTTACTCTGAGAGGCGGTACACAAGTGCGGCTCATTCATCATTTAAATGGAATGAAACTAAACACAAAAGCTTTAAAATCACTGATGCAATCATAACCCTCACTGAGGGTTTTAACTGCAGCGAATCAGCAGCTTTTAGACTCTGGAACTCTCTCCCCCTGAGCCTGAGATCAGTGGACTCAGAGGTCTCCTTTAAAAAGCAGCTGAAGACTCACTTGTTCAAGCTGGCTTTTGTATGACCTTCTTCACCTCTCTCTCTTTATTCTGCTCTCCCCACCTATTCCACCTTCCTCAGGATCCACTGGTTTCCCTTTCCTGTTCACTCTCTCTCTTTCTTAACATTTTTAGTTTTTGTGAAGCGCCTCGTGAGTTTTGTCTTGAGCGGCACTATAGAAGAGATCTTTTCTTCTTCTATCAGACGTCTCATCTGCAGGGATGCCGTTTTCCTGCTGAAACTAAAGTTTTGCCTCTTTCTTCTGATTGATTTGACTTCTACCAACAGCAAAGGTGAAGAACTGTGAGTGTGAGATAGTTGATCAGATGTGGGTCATCGTTGTTCTAATCGGACTGTCAGACTGACGAGTTGAAAGGGTTAACGTGGTTCTGCACGGTCCTAATGCAGCCGGCGGACGCTTCTGCTAACGAGCAGAAAGGTTTAGATGGAAAAACAAAAATTACACGGAGGCAGATGTGGATCTGGCAGCCACTGACGTAGCCAGTTCTCCCACTTTTAAAACGATTCAGGTGTGTAATTTTCATCACTTCAAACGTGAAAGACGGAAAGTTCCACTAAATCACGTATTTGTTTAAAGTGGCAATGTGAGTTTTTGCCTTTAATCTCTGGAAATATCGTTGAATGTTGCTGAAAATAAATAAAATAATGTCCGGTCATGGAAAATACGTATTAGCAGCTTTATAACATGGAACTATAAAATCACAAGTGTAATAAGGTGTTTTATTACAGTTATGAAGAAAACATTCAGGTGGTAAGAAACATGAATTTACTGTAAACAACAGCGAAGCCGTCGTAACACGCTGCCGTGGGAATATTCCACGAGGAAGCACGTATGGTCAGAACACCGGAGGGGAACCAGCTTTACTGGAGAGGCCGGTTTTCTAATGTGCATGTAAACTAGGATGAAGACTTCCTGTTTGTTACAGTGAGATGGACCTGGATCGACTCAGATGTTGGTCAGTGCTCATGTTACCGCACTGGCAGATGGAAGGAGGTTGTTGCCCAAAAACTCATGATAGATGGCCTCATCTTCCTTCTTTAATGCCCCAAAACATGACATTTCCACCCCCATGCTTTATAGTAGGTATGGTGTTCTTGGGATGAAACTCAGCCTTCCTCTCCCTCCAAACACGGCAAACGGGGTCTCATTCGACCACGTGATCATCGAGATGGATATGTGGTGTCTTGAACAGGGATGCCTTTGGCACACTATAGGATTTAAATCAATTATGATGCAACATGTTACTAATAATAGCCGTTGTTACTGCGGTCCCAGCTCTCTTCAGGTCGTTGACCAGTCCCCCCGTGTAGTTCTGGGCCGTTTCCTCACTGTTCTCAAGATCATTTGTTCCTCACAAGGTGGGATCTTGCATGGGCTCCCATGTGGAGGAAGGTGGTCAGTGATCTCTCCTTTCTAACGGCTGATCTGCTCTCACCAAGCTGCTTGCATTTTGTAGATTGGTTCTTCTTGTGCAGGTTGTCCCTGGTGTCCTTAGACAGCTCTCGGGTCTTGGTCGTGGTGGAGTCTGACTGTTTGAAGGTGTGGACAGGGGTCATTTACATCGATAAGAAGTTCAAACAGGTGCCATCAATAAAATACAGAATGAGGATACACTGTAATAAATTGTAGGCCAGAATAACTTAAAAACGAAAGTTCAACAGCTGCCTTAAAAACTCGAGTCACGTCAACTTAAATGAACACGTTCTTTCAACTCTATTTGTCAAGTTGTACAAATATCATAAATAATAACTACGCTTGGTGTGAATATTATATTGTGAGTCGAAACAACAAATCTTGTTAGATTACAAAGTGGAAAAATCATTTTGTCTTGTTAAACGTACACACAAGTCTTCATTATGTTAACTTATAAATTTGAGTTAGACATGTATGGTTGTCCATTCAAATGAAAAGGTTTTGTTAACCAAACAAATGGATTAATAGTTTGAACTCTTGTTATCTAAACAGCAGCATAACGGGGAAGCAGGAAGCTAACAACGCTGAAAAATGCTAGCTAACTCACGCCTCACACAACACAAGGAGCTGAGTCCTGGGCATTTAGCGAGAACTACAACTTTATTTAGTGCAGTGGAGCGAAACGGCACAACGTTCTTATTCCTACGACCGCCCTCCGTTCTTTCGGTGCCAACACGACAACAACAAATAACTCCACCTTTGGAACACTAAACAAAACAAAAACTAAGAACAAGAAAAACACCCACAATAAATGTGCATAAACACCTCAAAGTAGAACAAAATAACTAAGAACATGACTACCCACAATGCACCTCACCCACTGCAGCTTTCGCGGAGGGCAGAACCACTTTTTTAATCTATAAATTGCAGTTTTAAGTTGACTGAACGCACGGGAATGAGGAAAATTTTATCATTTGTTGAAATAACAAGAAATTTTAAGTTTACAATATCAAAACACACAAAATTGAGTTTAACAATTAAAACTTAACAGGGAGACTTAAGTGAAATAGGAAAAATAAATTGAAACTACTTTTTGAGGCTGTCTTTTTTACAGTGTAGAAGAGCTTCTTGAAGAGGACGTCTTTCTTTGACGGCCAGATTTCTTGCTTGTCTCTAGCTGCTAACGCTTATTTTCTGTATTAGTATAAAATAAATGTATTTAAAAATGATAAAATGTGATTCTGTGGATTGTTTTACTTCGGTTAAATGACTGACT
>NC_091748.1:77873169-77878169 GCF_043380555.1 Nothobranchius furzeri
CATGTCCTCATTTAGCCCGTTTAATCCGGAGCTCTGCAGCACGACGCGGAGCGGTAAAGGGAATGAAGAAGTGACTGCGGCGAAGCGAGTGCAGACTCAGCGCTGCAGATGGAGCCGAAACTGTCATGGCAGCCCTCGCTGTGTGACAGCGCCGTCAGCGAGGAGGGGAGGCAGAGAAAGAAAAAGAAGCTGGAGGAAAAGAGGAGCTGCTGTCTGACATGCTGCCGTTTCATTTCCAGGTATTTTTGTGGTGAGGGACGTTGGCAGTTTGAGGCCAGCTGCGCCGCTCCTCCGACTGGGACCGCTTTCCTCTTTCCCCGCTGCTGATGTGGTTCCTGCTGCTGCTCTTAAAAGACTCTGGAGGTTCAGGCTCAGATTCTCCTCCTGTCTCAGATTAAAGCTGCTCTTCTTTAAACCTGGAAGCAGGGGCGTGTCCGGGGAGTGGCCTGGGGTAGCACATGCCACCCTTGGAATCTGATTGGCCACCCCAGGTGCCACCACACTAATTTACCCTTAAATAGGCTTTTCATTGTCCACAAAAGGCTTGGGGGTAAAACAACAAAAGCATAACCATTGGTGCCACCCATGCACAAAGTTGTGCCTCACCTGGGGCACCCCGTTTCAAAAGATCTGGACACGCCCCTGCCTGGAAGCGTGAATCTCCACCGTCTTCCTGATAGAAGCAGTTCTGTTGGTGGGGGCGAGAGGCGTGAGCCGGCTTTGGGAGGAGTCGGACGCCACGATGCAAACAAACGAGGACGCCATCAAGACACTTTGAGATGGAACTGAAACAAGACAGTCGGACCGGGTCCACGGCACTCGCAGATCCAAGTTCTGGTTTTTCTTCTCAGCTTGTTTCTGACGGTCAGACTCTGTTAGGCGTTTTTATAAAGCGACAGATCAGTAAAAGCACACGTCTAAGCCATGACCCCACCCTCTAAATCACCTGTAGCAGGTCACCTTTATGTTGACCTTTGACCTGCTGGCCTCTGTGGTTCAGATCAGCCACCTGAGCAGAAGCTGCCCCCCCCCTCCGCCCGAGGGTCTGGGCCAGATAGACCTTCATGAATAAAACACACACACACACACACACACACACACACACACACACACACACACACACACACACACACACACACCCTGTTTACATGGATTAAACTTGCATGACCTGTATTTAGATTTGAGGACCGACTCCAGGTCGAGCCGCCGCCTCCCTCCCCCAGAAGCTGTTGGGTGTCAGGTGTGTGTCGGTCAGGTGTCGTTAAAAGCTGCTGTCGGGGCTGCAGGGATGTTTCACTTTAAAAGTCCAAAAGCTCCAACGTGGCAGAACCACACCTCAGGGTGGAGATCGGCGCCTCCAGTGAAGCGTGACACCGCACAAATGTTTCACAACGAGATAAAATTGTGCAGATTTTTGTTTATTTTCTGATTCTCACTTCTTGGATTGCGGCGAAAGGAGAAGCGATTAAGGAACGCGACTCAAATAGAGAGAAAGTGTAGTTCCCTTCCTACGGTCGGGGTTCACACACACATTTACTGACTCAGCTGCGAACATCTGCAGACGCACAATGTTTCTGGATTTTGCAAACTAGTGTCTTTAAACTGTGATTATCATCTGCCTCCTGTGCCAAATTGCTCTTTCTGATACTCCCTTGAGCCAAATTTCCGTCCTTTACACGGTTTCAGCTGAACTGTCAGAAGGATCTTTAGTTTCACACCAAACGAGAGAAAATCAGACCCTCTTTAAGCCCTTCTGCACAGTAAAATGAGCAGTTTTAATCCAACATGTAGCGGTGATTCCTTGTTTGTCCAGCCAGTTTCCTTTTGTTTTAACTCCGTAAGCCACTGCTGCACTGGAGTGATGTACGCAGACAAAAGAAGTCCCGCCTCCAAACGATCTTAACTGTTGAATGTCTTTAGTGTTTGTTCATCCAACTTGGAAAGTACTTTACGCATCTCCATTTCCTGCTGCTTCTCCTGCTCTGGTAAGAAACTACAGCCCCCCCCCCCCCCCCCCCCCCCCCCCCGTGCATGCTGGTCCAGCACCAGTCCCGTTATTTATAGAAAACAAAACACCTCTTTTCTTCCTGGCGGATTCCCACAAGCAAAACTAAAATAAATAAATAAATTCATCATTAACCAACAACTACACCCAATAAACAACCCGACAACTGTAACTAACCTAAGTAGCTCCAACACACTTAAAGAGCCAATTTTACACTCATTAGTTAAATTCTGGGTTATACTTCTTTTACAGTCCCCTAATTACTATGTAGTTACCTGGTAATTACATACACGTTAAAGTGTATTATTGTTTCTGAGTACTTTAACAGTTATTACCACGTAACTCAGGTTCAATTCTAGATTTTATTGTTATTAATCATACCCAGTAAATACTGCTTTACACAATTATTACATTTTATTACAATTATACACTTTAATCACGCAATTATACACTTTAACTTACTATGTAGTTACCTTGTAAGTACTCAGTAATTAGGGGACTATAAAAGGAAGCGTTACCAAATTCTGTTTTGGAGTAAACCTTCTTCAACTCTCACCAGTGATGTGACGTTCACGAACAAATTGAATCTTTTGAACGGGTTTTCAAAGTGAATGATGTGAGCCGAGTCCCTGCAGAGAGCCGGTCAAGCCGCTCAAACCCCACCCACCGCTGTGACGGACGTAGGAGGAACCATAGAAACACGTGATTATGTACATATCTATGGGAGGAACGCTGACCAACCCCGTGTGCCCTCACGGACACCGCAGGAAGACGTTGCTCTTGATACCCCCCCGCTCTGTTGGCTTCACTTCGTTCAAAGAAGCCAGTCTTTTGAACGGCTCTTTGAGGTAAACGACCGACTACTGAACGGCTCCCATGAAAGAGCCATAAATCCCATCGCTACATCACACTGATACTTTTAAGTGTTGTTATAGATCAACTCCACAAGAAACATGCACTTTTGACTCTTGACAGTGTTAAAGTTGTTGCAGCTGTTGAACCAGGAAGCTAAAAGCTAGCGTGTACAGCTAATTCGTGCTTCACACACCACATAACTGCTAACAGCCAATGAGAGGAGAACTGAATGCAATGCATTCCGCTAACCTTTCTTCATGAACCACTCCTTAAATTGAAAAGAGTGGAAAGGCACAGCGATCTCATTCCTCCTCACTCACGGTGCTAGCATGACGCGACAAGTAGCAGCACGCTTGCAACACTATGAACAACACAACCCCCCAAAATAAACACGCAGAAACACCCCACAAAAGGACTAAATAACTAAAAACATGACTACCCACAAAGCACCTTGCCCTCTGCAACTGAAGAATGAGAGGAAGAAGAAGGCGGAGCTTACTAGAGTACTTTTTTACACTGCTTTGGAGTACTTTTCATCAGCACTGGAGTACAGAGTAATAGTAACTCCAAAAGAGTACATTTTCTTTAACACCTGACAGGTTACACTATAAAGTAACTTGAGTGTCATTTACAAACTCAGTTTTAACTCTGAAGATGAACACCAACACTGCAGGACGAAGGGAGGTACCTGACTCTGACACCGCTCATTTAACACTCGTGTCGTTTTGACCCGGTTCTGGTTCCACCTGCTAAAAGCTGATCAGGTGAAACAAACAAAACGGCTTTTCGGTTTTATTCGAATGATCCATTTCTTCGTCGGCAGCTAGAATAAAGATTCATAAGCTGGTTTCATCCCTGCATGACTCAACAGAAACCATTAGAGTTATGATAATGGAGCGTTTTATTGCTGGGGCTCTGGGTTCCTGTTGTAGCCAAAGTGCGTCTTTGCTTAATTCTATTTGACATCATTTTAATGCAAAAGCAGACAAATTAAAACACGTTAAAGCTCAGAGGAGCGGATGAGGTCAGGTGTGTTTCATTACAGAACCGCCTCATCTGCAGCCTTCATGGACAGAAGCCTCTTTTCCATGAGTCATCTTCTTTTGGACCCACGGTGAACACAAACCTCCGAGTTCTTTACAACTCTGAAAGTAGAGCATTTCCTTTATTTTCAGCTTTTAGGATGGTCTTCCCGAACAGCCTCTGTTCAGAGAAATGCAGTTCACGTCCTCCTTGACTCACAAGCTAACGGCTAGTCTGACTTTAAAGGGACAATAAGGAAGTGTGACAGCCACAACATGTATAGAAATAATAAATGTCTTCTTCATTCATTCTCCTGCAATGCCCTGGTCCTGTAGAATGAGCCCTGGCATTTTTACTGTGATTGCCTGTTTTTCTGTAAAATCACAGAAAAAGAGAGATGCTCGGGTCGAGCAGGCTGCTTCATGCGCGTTCACGCTCAGGCATCGCCCGTAGCATTTGCTATCCGTAGCTTTAGCAGCAGAGAGAGAGGCAGTGCCACTTTGTCGCTGTTCCTAACGCCTAGTGACAAAGCTAGCTACATTTCTGAGGACCCTTAGCTACTTTCTGTAGAACTTTCTTCTAGATATTTCCTGCTAATTATCAACAAAATAGCCATTTTCACTCCGAACCGTTCTTTGGTTTGACGTTGTTTCAGCTGTCATCAAGGATATAAATGTTACAGATACTGTGAATGTTACTAGAGTGTAGCTCACCTTGTAAGACGTCTGACTCTCATGCAGAAGACCCGGGTTTGATTCTGGATGTTAACATAGTTCAATTAGAGTTTCTTTTTTACATTAATGGTATATTTTTACAGTAAGATGCCTAAATTTTTATTTGAGACTCGCCGAACGGCATTGAATTCACAGATAAAAAAGATGTGGGTTCAACTTTCATTTTGGAACAATTTTTCAAGCAAGGGAAGGGAATGATCTGAGCATGCAGGAGGACTGACCCATCATAAACCTTTGTCGGCTGTGCTGAAGAGAAAGCTACAGAACCAAATTATTTAATTAATTAGCTGCGCGTTCTCCTGTCCTCTGGGCCACACACACATACACACACACACACACACACACACACACACACACACACACACACACACACACACGGGACT
>NC_091748.1:77885669-77895669 GCF_043380555.1 Nothobranchius furzeri
CAGATTTGTTTGCACATCTTCAAACTGTCAGTGTCCATTTAGGCCTTTTCCACGAATTATCATCATTAATGCAGTTATAAACATCGAGTTTTATTGATCCAACGTGTGAAATTTTCCTCTTTCTTCACAGTTTCGAGCAGCTGTGGTGAACAATGCTTTCACACGAGTAGAAAACTATTATTGTGTTGGAAGAAAAGCACAAATTTTAGTCAATTAAAATTAAAACAAGTTGGACGACGATGTTGTGACTAAAATACTGTTAATCAAAAGACCCAGACTAAAACGAAATTAAATGTGTTTACAGAGTGAAAACGTACTTATCAACTCCCTGACTCGTCTTCGCTCTTCGTCGACAATCTCCTGGCACCAATCCGTACCCGAAACAGCCTCAGCGCTCACGGAACGGGAGTCAGGAAGTTCCTCCATGTTTTTAAAAAGGGCCTGCAGTACCTAGATTTTACCACAGGGTGTCTTTTTTATTTCATTCTTCCATAACACACCTTTAAACAAACAAACAAACAAACAAACAAACAAACAAACAAACAAACCCACACAATCTCTAATCTTCTTAATCAGCAGAACGTAAAATTACCTTCAGGAATCAAACTTCCATTTCCCTTAGAGAGAAACGCTGTAGATCAGCGACAGTGGGGATGCAAACGTGTGTGTGTGTGTGTGTGTGTGTGTGTGTGTGTGTGTGTGTGTGTGTGTGTGTGTATGGTTATGTTTGAGTGCGTGCATGTGTGCATGGTTATGTGTGTGTGTGTGTGTGTGTATGATTATGGGTGTGTGTGCGTGTGTGTGTGTGTGTGTGTGTGTGTGTGTGTGTGTGTGTGCATGTGTGTGTGTGTGTGTGTGTGCATGTGTGTGTGTATGTTTATGTTTGGGTGCGTGCATGTGTGCATGGTTATTTGTGTGTGTGTGTGTGTGTGTGTGCATGTATGATTATGGGTGTGCGTGCGTGCGTGTGTGTGTGTGTGCATGCATGTGTGTGTGTATGGTTATGTTTGAGTGCGTGCATGTGTGCATGGTTATGTGTGTGTGTGTGTGTATGTGTGTGTGTGTGTGTGTGTGTGTGTGTGTGTGTGTGTGTGTGTGTGTGTGTGTGTGTGTGCATGCATGTGTGTGTATGGTTATGTTTGAGTGCGTGCATGTGTGCATGGTTATGTGTGTGTGTGTGTGTGTGTGTGTGTGTGTGTGTGTGTGTGTGTGTGTGTGTTTGAAGGGGTCATGGGGCCGCGATGCTGCATCTGGCGTGGGGTGGACGATTTGCTGCTTTAGCATTTTAGCATGCTGCTGCTTTAGCTGTGGGTGTGTATGTGTACAGAAGGTAAATCTTTGGAATGCATTTTTCTGATTGAGTGTGTGTGTGTGTGTGTGTGTGTGTGTGTGTGTGTGTGTGTGTGTGTGTGTGTGTGTGTTTTAATGACATTTACTAGAAAAGCACTTTTAAAACACGCTACAGAGGGACCTGCAGAACCAAACACACAGAAAAGCGGTCATTGGTAAATAAAAGACGGATTATTTTGCCTCACTTTTGCACACAGATGTGTTTTTGCTAAAGCGACAGCACCGCGTTCCTGCTGCTCTCTCTGGAAGCTGCTGCCTCCCGTTCTGCTGATTGTTCTGTGTGTTTGTTGATGAGTGTGAGACGATGAAATAGTGCTCGTGTGTTGTGCCGTAAATCCCCTCTGTTTGTCTGGTTTCCCCCAATTAGTGCGAGAGAGTTAACGTTAGCACAAGTGTCCTGCACTGGACCATGAGATTAGTAATTAACGCCGAGTCTAATGAAGGGAGGAAAAACAACACCTCGACAAAGTCCGACCATCAGGCAGCAGACCTGCTGACGGAGACAAACGCGTCACTGATGCTCCCAAACGGCCTCACTCCCAGGGAAAAGTGGGATTTTTGTTTTGTAAATGCACCTTTGGACCAAAAAGATCACGAATAAACACCCACCAGAGTCCGTCTGCTTCATCTCCATCTCCAGCTGTTATTACTTTCATTTTTGAAAAGTCAAATCTGATTCTCAGCGCTCTGCCCAATCACATGCTCAGGTCTCACAATCTCACAGAGCCACTCCCCCCAAACCAATCCACTCTTCCAACCCTTCCCCGTCCGGCTTACGGAAATCCCAGAAATCCAAGTGGATGGTTAATGATGTCACAGGCTGATCCATTCCGGAGTCTGCCACGCTCCGTCCCAAATCCCTCACAATTCCCATGTGTGCTCCATGATAAGTCCCATCATGCCTTTCAGCTGACCCTCCTCGGCCCCGTCATTCATTTGGGCCCGTCTCCTCCTGAGCCCAGATTTGGGCGACCGGGCCGGGTTTGGACGGGTTAATAGGAAGCTAAGAGGTGGGGAATGAAGGAGGAGGAGAAGGAAGCGTTTTCCTCAACCCAAAAAAACAAGAAGTGTTCTAAAGGAGCGTCAAAAAGGAACAGGATGACCGCCGCCAGACACACAGCTGGAAATCCTTTTACCGGTCCAGCTGTAACGGGAGCTGGGAAAGATTTGGTGTTTCATCAGACTGGATGTGAGGAAGGCTGTCATCATTCCCCGGAAAAAGGACACAATATTCCCAAAGCAGCAGACATCAGGAATAACCTGCAATGTTTGACCAAGATTTCATGAACAAGCTGATGCTGATTCATGCGCTTCACTGATGGAGCTGAAGCGTTAAAACCACAGAAGAAGACGATCAGCCCATCTCAGTGTGTGAGGAGAAACGATCAGGAATCACGTGTAGGAAGTTTCATTTATGGCTACATTTGCTAAACGAACTGAGACACGAGGAAATCGTTTCGTCACAAAGTGAATTTTATTCGTTCACAGTGGTGTCCACCTCCCATAGTCGTCTCATTTCTAGATCTTTCTGACTCACAGAAGCTGCTCAGGTTAAATGTGGTAAACGTCCTGTAGTCATAGAGCTCTGAAGCCACAGCGCACGTGGTCCGGTTCCCGTCCGGATTCACACCGACTGCAGCGCAGGCTCAGATGCAGAGCTCCACAAAGTTTCTGCATGGAATCCCTTTTCATTTTTCTGGAAGTCATGAAGTCAAAGAAACACACGAGCTAGACAGGAAGTGAGATGTGGACCGGTGAGTTAGAGCCGGTTTATTTCAAAATAAAACGTGTGTTACGTCATATATGCCGGCTTTTGTATTATTACTATTATTATTATTATTATTATTATTATTATTATTATTATTATTGACAGGGAATCCGAATCAGAAGGGTTTTTGTGTGAGAAATCACAACATTAGGAAATCGCTAGTACTTGGTGCAAAATCCAAAATAAAAAGAGATAAACAAAATAAGAATATAAGCACAATAAAACAACAATAAACGGCTACAAGACTGCGTAGGTGCGGATCAGAGCAGAACAGTTCAGGTACGAACACAACACCGGGTCATGTGACTGGAACCAAGGGACCGGAGTGGGCAGGCCCACTGTTATTGAAAGGCTGAGGGGGAGAAACTGTTCTTGTGATGAGAGGTTCTGGTCCAAATGGATCAGTCAGGAGACAAAGAGACTGTATCCAGGGCCAGATGGGTCGGCTATGATCCAACCTTTACGCCCCAATGTCCTGGAGGTGTACCGGTCCTGCAGGGAGGGGAGTTTGCAGCCTCTCTAGATAAAAACCACGAGGCGCTTCACAAGAACGTAAATTACAATTAAGAATAGAAAAGATTTTAAAAATGAAGACCAGTTTCTTCCCCTCTGCAGCTGGACTCATGAATTCAGCATCATTAATTATCATAATTATACATCAGCTTTAGTCTGGGATGGACCCAAACAATTAACACGATGTCCTTTTCTCTATCTTTTCTCTTCCTGTTTCTTTCCTTACATGTTTGTTAGGACTATTCTGGAGAAAATGGGCATCCAGGGGAAGGTGACAGTGATGACCAGCTTCTGGAGCTGATCAGGGAGGACATGAGGCTCCAGAGGGAGGCAGAGCAGCAGAGGGCACAGGAGAGAAGGGAGAGCTTTGACAGCTTTTTACTTTGCTAGAAAAAAATGGTTAATAAAGATTAAACATGTACATATAAAAGAAATATCTAAATAAAATCAGTTCTGCATTAAACTCTTGAATTTTATTTTGGTTTACAAATGAGAATTGTTTACTAGAGGGTATCTGCTGGGTCTTAAAAGGTGATAAATGGGTTTTGGTCAAATTAAGACCCATAGAAAGTATTAAAAACTATTATCACATCTTTGCTCAGGCTCAGCTTGTCTAAAGTATTTTCTCTGAATTAGCTCTCCAACAGTCAAGGAAATGATTAAAAAGCTAAATAAAACTTTGAGCTCCATCGATTAAAGTTCCTTCTCCCTTCTGCTCAGCGGTTCCACGGTTGCTAGGCGACGGAACGTTCACCGAGGGAGTGGCGGGAATTCATGAAATTCCCAGCCGTTAACATCCGGTCTACTCGGCCGACGGAGAACCCAGCCCCCGTCGGCCGAGTAGACCCTGATTTGAGACACAGCGAATGTTGTTCTTAAAGAGCAAGTCACCCCCTACCAGAGTCTTACTACGCTCCCACTTCCTGTTTGAAAAATGCAACAAATGCTGTTGCCTAGCAGACCGAGAGGGCGGAGCGGCTAACAAATGCACACACACAGGCTCACAACGACACTGTGACATCATATGGTACCAGCTAACGTTCTAGGGTACCTCTTAGCCAATAGCGATGGCAGATTAAATTCAACTCCAGTGCAGGTTTAGGCAGAAAATTAGAATTTTAACTAAATTCATTTAAGTGCTAAACTATTGACGACATGTGTCTGCAGCACGATTAGACACACGTTTATATAGTTTATCAGAAAATAAAGTTGATATGGGGGTGACTTGCTCTTTAATGACTGATTACAGACTCTCTTGCTGATTATTTTACAGACACATTTATAATATAATCTATTAAAGAGTCGCAGTCTGCAAACTCCATCCATGTTCAGCTGCTTATCCGAGGTGGGGCCGCGGGGGCAGTAGACCGAGCAGGGGGGCTCAGACTTCCCTCTCCCCTTCGACTGCAAAAACCAAATCCTGCAAATATTAAACTGACACTCGTCCAACACCTGTATGAGTTCACGGTGCTTTTTTCATCACTTCTATTGAGACTCCGATGCTGGTTAAGGACGTCTGAGTTTTTCAGTGTTCAGGTTCGATCGGCTTTCGTGATTCCAGGTGGTAAAAACTCTCTGGGCTTTAAACACGCTGTAGTGTTTTAGGAAGGGCCTTTCTATTTCAGCATTTGTTCTCCTGGTTTGTTTGTGGGCAGGCGAGTCACCGAGGAGCTCTTTTAGCCACCAGCCACCGCGCTGGAGTGGGAGAACGAGGCGCGTCGGTGAATTATTGATAATAAGTAGATTTCAATAGGCTGAACACGTCCCCCCGATAAGCCACCTGTCCGTCAGCTCAGACCTTCCTGTCACTGGGTGCTGATGGATCAGAGATGGAGGGAATGGTTGAAAAAGGGATGAAGGAGGACAGAGATGATGGAGAGGTATGGACAGAAGGTGTGAGGGGTTGATAGGAAGGAGGCTTTTTCTCTCTCTTCGCTTCGCACCTGGAAGAGATTCGGATGTAACCCGTGAAACCTAAAACATGTCTCAGGCAGAAATCCGTGAACTCCATGGAGCTGAGGAGGAGGAGAAGAGGAGGAGAGTAGCTAAAAGGCTCCGAGGAAGTTGCTGACGGAGGCTCTTGTGTGGATCAACTCTCTCAGGTGGCTGCAAGCTTTCTTATGTTCCTCCTCAACCCTAACTCCAAAAGTGTGTGCGTGTGTGTGTGCGTGTGTGTGTGTGTGTGTGTGTGTGTGTGTGTGTGTGTGTGTGTGTGTGTGTGTGTGTGTGTGCGTGCGTGCGCGTGTGTGTGCGTGCGTGCGCGTGTGTGTGTGTGTGTGTGTGCGTGTGTGTGTGTGTGTGTGTGTGTGTGTGTGTGTGTGTGTGTGTGTGCGCGCGTGCGTGTGTGTGTGCGTGTGTGTGTGTGTGTGTGTGTGTGTGTAATGGCAGTAGCGACCAGCCGTCTCTCAGACCAAATGGGCCTCAGCTGTCAGCTGTAGTCGAGCTAAACTGAATTTATGAGAGATTAACGCAGGACGACATCCTGTTTGTTTCAGTCTAATCCTAATCTAATCTGACGGGGCTGCATGTGAGAAAATGTTGTGCGCACTTGACCTCCCTAAAAACTCAGTTTGTGCTTTTTTCTAGTAGTTAAAAAATCCTTAAAAAATTTAAATTCTGATTGGAGTCTCGTCTCTCGTCTCGTCTCGTCTTCCTCCGCTTATCCGGGTCCGGGTCGCGGGGGCAGCATCCCAACTAGGGAGCTCCAGGCCGTCCTCTCCCCGGCCTTGTCCACCAGCTCCTCCGGCAGGACCCCAAGGCGTTCCCGGACCAGATTGGAGATGTAACCTCTCCAACGTGTCCTGGGTCGACCCGGGGGCCTTCTGCCGGCAGGACATGCCCGAAACACCTCCCCGGGGAGGCGTCCAGGAGGCATCCTGACCAGATGCCCAAACCACCTCAACTGGCTCCTTTCGATCCGGAGGAGCAGCGGTTCTACTCCGAGTCCCTCCCGAATGTCCGAGCTCCTCACCCTATCTCTAAGGCTGAGCCCGGCCACCCTACGGAGGAAACTCATTTCGGCCGCTTGTATCCGCGATCTCGTTCTTTCGGTCATTACCCAAAGCTCATGACCATAGGTGAGGATTGGGACGTAGATCGACCGGTAAATCGAGAGCCTGGCTTTCTGGCTCAGCTCCCTCTTCCCCACGACAGATCGGCTCAGCGTCCGCATCACTGCAGACGCCGAACCAATCCGCCTGTCGATCTCCCGATCCCTCCTACCCTCACTCGTGAACAAGACCCCGAGATACTTAAACTCCTCCACTTGAGGTAGGACCTCTCCCCCGACCCGGAGTTGGCAAGCCACCCTTTTCCGGTCGAGAACCATGGTCTCAGATTTGGAGGTGCTGATCCTCATCCCAGCCGCTTCACATTCGGCCGCGAACCTACCCAGCAAGAGCTGAAGGTCAGAGCTGGATGAAGCTAGGAGGACCACATCATCCGCAAAAAGCAGAGACGAGATTCTCCTGCCACCAAACTCGACACACTCCACACCACGGCTGCGTCTAGAAATTCTGTCCATAAAAGTGATGAACAGAACCGGTGACAAAGGGCAGTCCTGGCGGAGTCCAACCCTCACTGGGAACAGGTCCGACTTACTACCGGCTATGCGGACCAAACTCACGCTCCTCTGGTAAAGGGACTGAATGGCCCTTAACAGAAAGCCACCCACCCCATACTCCTGGAGTGTCCCCCACAGGGTGCCCCTGGGGACACGGTCATAAGCCTTCTCCAAATCCACAAAACACATGTGGATTGGTTGGGCAAACTCCCATGCCCCCTCCATCACCCTTGCAAGGGTATAGAGCTGGTCCACAGTTCCACGGCCAGGACGAAAACCACATTGCTCCTCCTCTATCTGAGATTCAACTATCGATCGGACCCTCCTCTCCAGTACCTTGGCGTAGACCTTTCCAGGGAGGCTGAGGAGTGTGATCCCCCTATAGTTGGAACACACCCTCAGGTCACCCTTCTTAAAGATGGGGACCACCACCCCGGTCTGCCACTCCCTAGGAACTGCCCCCGATGACCACGCAATGTTGTAGAGACGTGTCAACCATGACAGCCCTACAACATCCATAGCCTTGAGATACCCAGGACGAACCTCATCCGCCCCCGGGGCTCCGCCGCTGTGTAGTTGTTTGACTACCTCAGCAACTTCTGCCCCCGAGATCGGACAGTCCATCCCCAGGCCTCCCAGCTCTGGTTCCTCCTCGGAATGCGCATTGGTGGGATTGAGGAGCTCCTCAAAGTATTCCTTCCACCGTCCGACTATAGCCTCAGTTGACGTCAGCAGCTCCCCATCCCCACTGTAAACAGTGTGAGCGAGTTGCTGCCTTCCTCTCCTGAGGCGCCGGACAGTTTGCCAGAACCTCTTTGGAGCCGATCGATAGTCTTTCTCCATGGCCTCACCAAACTCCTCCCACGCCCGAGATTTTGCCTCGGCAACTGCCACTGCTGCACCCCGCTTGGCTATCCGGTACCTGTCTGCTGCCTCCGGAGACCCACAGACCAGCCACGCCCTGTAGGCCTCCTTCTTCAGCCTGACGGCTCCCCGAACCTCTGGTGTCCACCAGCGGGTACGGGGGTTGCCACCACGACTGGCACCGGCCACCTTACGGCCACAGCTAGCAACAGCCGCCTCGACAATCGCAGAGTGGAACAAGGCCCACTCGGACTCAATGTCCCCCACTGCTCTCGGGACGTGGTCAAAGCTTTGCCGGAGGTGGGAGTTGAAGACCGTCTTGACAGGTTCTTCTGCCAGGCGTTCCCAGCAGACCCTCACTATGCGTTTGGGTCTGCCAGGTCTACGCGGCATGTTCCCTTGCCATCTGATCCAACTCACCACCAGGTGGTGATCAGTTGACAGCTCCGCCCCTCTCTTCACTCGGGTGTCCAAAACATACGGCCGCAGGTCAGATGATACGACTACAAAATCTATCATCGACCTGTGACCTAGGCTGCCCTGGTACCAAGTGTACCGGTGGGCATCCTTATGTTCGAACATGGTGTTCGTTATGGCCAAACTGCGGCTTGCACAGAAGTCCAATAACAAAACACCGCTCGAGTTCAGATTAGGTGGGCCGTTCCTCCCAATCACACCCCTCCAGGTCAAGCTGTCATTGCCCACGTGAGCATTGAAGTCCCCCAGCAGGACAATGGAGTCCCCTGATGGAGCACTATCTAGCACTCGTCCCAGGGACTCCAAAAAGGGTGGGTACTCTGAACTGATATTTGGCCCATAAGCACAAACAACAGTCAGGACCCGTTCCCCGACCCGAAGGCGCAAGGAAGCTACCCTCTTGTCCCCCGGGGTAAACCCCAACACACAGGCAGAGAGTCTCGGAGCTAACAAAAAGCCAACCCCAGCCCTCCGCCTCTCACCCGGAGCAACTCCAGCAAAGTAGAGTGTCCAACCCCTCTCCAGGTCTCGGGTTCCAGAGCCAATGCAATGTGTCGAGGTGAGTCCGACTATATCTAGCCGGTACCGCTCAACCTCTGCCACAAGCTCCGGCTCCTTCCCCGCCAGCGAGGTGACGTTCCATGTCCCAAAAACTAGTTTTCTTGTCCGGGGATTGGACCGCCAAGGCTCCCGCCTTGGTCTGCCACCCGATTCGCATTGCACCGGACCCTTCATGTTCCTCCTGCGGGTGGTGGGTCCACAGTTGGACGAGCCCATGTATCCGGTTCGGGCTGGGCCCGGCCGGGCCCCATGGGCGAAAGCCCGGCCACCAGGCGCTCGCTCATGGGCCCCAACCCCAGGCCTGGCTCCAGGGTGGGACCCCGGTAACCCTCCGGGCCGGGTACTCCGACTCTTCATTTTAACCGCCATGAAAGATCCTTCGAACCGTTCTTTGTCTCACCCTTCACCTAAGACCAATTTGTCATGGGAGACCCTACCAGGGGCACTAAGTGCCCCAGACAACATAGCTCCTAGGATCATTAGGGCACTCAAACTCCTCCACCACGATAAGGTGACGGTTCAAGGAGGAGTCTGGATGAAATTGTACCCAGATTATCTAACGGAGATAAACACTTGCTCTAGAGTGGATTAAGCAGATTAGGCGTTCTGATGAGAAATCAGAGAATGTGTTTCTGACCAGCGCCTTCAGACAAGAACAAACAAGACATCAACTATGGAATAATTCACCTTCCTGCATCGCTTTATACGTGTGCTTTATTTGTGCAGCAGTAGCTCAGGAGGAAGAGCGGGTAGTCCAGTAATAGGAAGGTTGTCGGTTCAATCCCGGCTCCGGACAGAGAATTCTGCTGTTGTGTCCTTGGGCAAGACACTTAACCCACATTGGCTGCTGGTGGTGGTCCGAGGGACCGGTTGCGCCTGTGTTCAGCAGCCTCGCCTCTCGTCAG
>NC_091748.1:77900669-77913169 GCF_043380555.1 Nothobranchius furzeri
CAAGCAAAAAAATTATGCATGAAATTTAGAAAGTTATTTCTCTGTTTCTACGTTTTTGTTCAGATTCGTTTGTCTGAAAAAGTTTTAATGGGCTGAAATGTGGATGGACAAGAAATCTGCATCAACATCGGTATCGGCCGATTCCGGTCATTTTTATCATATCGGTATCGGTCTGATAAATAAAACCGGGTCGATATCAACAACCGATATTTTTCCCATCTTGTCTCCATTTGTTTGCCTGTTTCAGTGTGTGTGTGTGTGTGTGTGTGTGTGTGTGTGTGTGTGCACGTGTGTGTGTGTGTGTGTGTGTGTGCACGTGTGTGTGTGAGAAATGGTGCAAGAGTTATGCTAACTTCTCTAACTTTCCTTTCTGAGATGCTTCACCTGCACAGGAGAGCAAGCAGAAGCGACGCAGTCAAGATTCGCGTTTGCACTTTACAGCAGCGCTGAGCTCTAAGTAAGTAAAGGGCAGCTTTGGGACGCCTGCGAGGTGCAGAAACACACACGCACCCGCACACCGGCGCGATGGCGGGGAGAATAACTGCTGCTCTGGAGTGAAACATCACTTTAAGCTGCTTCGCTGTGTTTGGGAGCCAGCGACTAGCTGCTGGTGCCAATGTGGAGTAAATCTTCCTGCGTTTGTGTGTTAAAGCCTCTGAGATGGAGGAGGAGGCGGCGGGAGAGGAGGAAGAGTGAGGAGGCCACTGGAAGGTGTATCGGTCCTGCCCACGGGAGATAAGTGTCGTCCCCCTTCAACCTCATCCACCAGACCCTGAGAACACGTGCAGGATGTATATGATATGGAGATACTCTCACAACCACACTCCCGATAATCTGCTGGAGGAGGTTTACACACACACACACACACACACACACACACATGCAAACAGGTTTTTACACATATCCAAAGATAGCGCATTAATGTGGCGAGGACGGCGTGCTTCCTGCGCTGCTGTGGAGAATCGGCCTGACTAAGCTCTGAATTTACATGGCTAAGCAAAGTTGTTAACCCTGAGAGGCAGGGCCAGAGCCGCGGCTAATGGGATTCCTCTCCTAATGAAATTTATAAAAGAGGGGAAGAGGAAAACAGAGGGGTAAAGAGCTGGAGAAGGCCAGTGTGGCTGTTTGGTTTGGATTGTTTACTCCATCTCCAGGTTTTCAAGCATCTTTACAACCAAACATGTCCGACAGGAAGAGGAAATATGTAGGCAAACGTGTTTCTACGGATACGGCTTTTGTTTTCATTCTCCGCTGCGCTCATGTAAACAGCTGTTTAACCCCTGAAATAACAAATGATCGTTTAAAAAACGTTAAAACATTTTTACCAACTGTGCTGTCTTCAGTTTTATTTTCTTGTGTAGATCTCTAACATTATAACAGAAAAAATGAACTAGAGTTGGCCCTTGCCACCTGTAATCCTTCACCAGGGGGCAGTAGACCTGCACCAGACAGGCTTCTAATGAAGGCACTAGTCCTGATTCTCCATCTGGAGGCTTTAAAGCAGACATGTTACGCATATTTGTGCTGCCATTTGGTTCTCTACAGCCTCTATAACTGCTCCAAACACAAGAAGAGCTGGAGGAGCAGCAGCTCTCCTCCGAGCTCTTCATGGGTGAGGGAGCTTCTCAGCTTCTAGCAGCCTGACCGAGGGAGGGCTGGGTGTGGCCTGTCGCACTTAAGTTTTAAACACTTTAAGCTATTCTTTTAAAAGAGTGGTTTAGTTGTTTAATCAACACATTTGCAGTGGTCTCTAGTAGGTGTGCATGCCTTGTAAGTCATTCTAGGGGGCGGGGGTCATGCTGGTGCTCCGTTTCTCAGTCCTGAAAGTGACCCACATCACAGCTGAGCTTCAGACGGCAGGTTTGGAGTCTTATTTCCTGATGTTTGGACATCTTGCCCTGGACTGGATAACAGCAATGCAGCTCTACCGCTGACAAGCAGAACTGGAAATATCTCCACAAAATAACACAAGCCTGGAGGAGTTCTGCTGTGTGGCGGAGTTGCTAATGCTAACAGTTAGCTTCTACGGCTGAGACGTTCTCTGCTGTTTGCTGGACGCTAAACCAGCAACAGCCTTCCCCGTCGTGAGTCCAGATGGGTGAGTCCATGAATGTTGGTGTGTCGTGGATCTGTCGGGATTTTCTAATCCTAGAGTTTCACCGTGCATGTGTGTGTGTGTGTGTGTGTGTGTGAGTCTTGACACCGTTCAATAAACACACCTGGAAGTCTGACTCTCCCCGTGTTTTGACTCATCTTCTACTTTGTTAAGAACAGCTGTGTGTTGTGAAGACGTGATAAACACACACAACCCTCTCTGGAAGGTGTTAGCTTATGGTTGCCTTCAGGATTCATCCTCCAGGGGTGGATCTCGGCTTCTCGGCACAAGCAGCAGCAGGATGAAGGTCCTCCTGTTTGCCCCGGAGAGAGTGGGCAGAAGATTGTGATGAGCGTGGAAGAAGAGGAGGAATTAGAAGAGGAAGAAGAAGAAAAGAAGAGTCGAAGTGAGTGAGCGTGTGCTGATGGGGGAGGAAATTAGCACCGAGTCTGCACATTCGCTCACAAACACACACCTATGTTTTTCCTGAGTTTGGGTTGCTGTTTTAGTTTGATGCCGAGGCAGATTTCTCTACCCCCTCCCTTCCACACACACACACCTAACACCCCCTCCCACCGCCTCACCCCTTCACCCCTCTCACCCTCCGAACCCGGCACAGTCAGCATCGGCATGGCGACGCCAATCGATGCTCCGCGCCCCGCTGAGCGTGTCCGCACAAGGCCGAGCGAAGGGCCCCTCCGCAGGGGATTGTGGGAAATCTGATTTATGATGCCCGCGGGTTTGCTGACCACCAACTTTTCCTCCCTCTCCGTTTGTCTTTCCTTTTGTCTCTCCATCTCGCTCCCGTTCTCCTTTTCCTCTCTCCGTGACTTACCTGTTATACTGCAGCGCGCCGTCGCTTCATGAAAACGGGAGCAAACACCACAGAAGCTTCTGGGCACAAGCTTAGAAGGGGGAGGGGTGTGGCCGGGGGAGTGGCCCGGTGGGTGGGGGTTATGTCCTGGAAGTGGACTGATCAGAGGGGTTGGTTAAAGGAAGTAAAGGACACATATTCCAGGAAGAGGGGACGTATGCATGTTTTTTAAGTTGTTAATTTCCAAAACGCACAGATGACGGCATCCCTCATCATCGTCCGCTGTTGCAGTGGGTTTTTCTCGGTGCCATCCGTTCAGCTATCAGATTTATCCACTTGCCCTTTAATTGTGTTTTAATTTGAAAGAGCCAGACTTTCCTGTGAGAAAATTCCTGCTTTTCCACTTGTTTTCAGTCCCGTTTCAGGAACGTTAAAGGCTGGGAAGTGGGACTGTGTGATCGCTTTTACACGTAAAACAACATTAATATCAATCATTAGGGATTAGGTAACACTACAAGAGTACGACAGTAACAACTGGAGCTTTTCTCTGATTAGAGTGTCTTCTCAACTTCTTTTCTTCCTGTGGAATTGCCGCGCATCTCTTCAGGAGTCTCTGCAGCCAATCGGCTGTCTCCGTTTGGTCCTGTGTTCTGCGTCCTCCACCGTCACACCAACTAACCTCTTTTACCACATCCCTCTCAGCCTCCTGCACGGTGGCTCCAACCTCAGCACCTTTGTGATCATTGTCTCTCCTCTGGACATGTCCAAACCGTCTCAGTCTGTCCTCTCTGACTTTATCGCCACAGTTTCCAACACGAGCCGTCCCTCTGATGGACTCATTCCCGATCCTATCCATCCTCGTCACTCCCAAAGAGAACCTCGACATCGTGAGTTCTGCGTCCTCCAGCTCCGTCCCGTCTCGTCGTCGTGGAGACTGCTTCTAAACCAGACAACATGGCTGCTCTCACTACTATCTTCTGTCCTTTCGTTCTAGCTGAACCCTTTTATCCCACCTGACACTTCTCCTCTTCTCTACTCAGTAGCGTTGGACTGTAGACCAAAGCTACTGCTGTTATGGGCGACGGTGGCACAGGAGCTAAGTGATCACCCCGTAATCGGAAGGTTGCAGGTTCGAGCCCCGCTCAGTCTGTCGCGGTCGTTGTGTCCTTGGGCAAGACACTTAACCCACGTTGCCGGGGACCGGTGGCGCCAGTGCTCGGCAGCTTCGCCTCTGTCAGTGCGCCCCAGAGCAACTGTGGCTACATTGTAGCTCATCACCACCAGTGTGTGAATGTGTGTGTGAATGGGTGAATGACTGATTGTGTTGTAAAGCGCCTTGGGGGTTTCAGGACTCTAGAAGGCGCGATATCAAATACAGGCCATTTACCATAAATCCTTAAAGGTGTGGAACACTGTAAATGATTATTTCTGATTCCAACAGGTCACTCTGAGTTTTTCATGCAGGCTGAATATGAAAATAGTCTCCTACACCTACACTATGCTGACTCATTCCCACTAGAGACTGCTGATTAAACAGATAATCTACACCTCTGAAGTCCTGCTTCTTCTAAACTTCTACTCCCCGTAGCATCGCCTCTTGTGGACAAAAATGACATCAAACCCTTCCTGTCCTTAAGGCCTCCAGATGGAGCATCGGGGTTAGTACCTTCATCAGAAAGCGGCCATATCCAGTCCTACACACGTCTGCTGCCCCCTGGTGGAGGATCAGACCAGGTCATGTGGGTTGTTCTTAATAACAAGCTGGTTTGTTTGCAGTTTGTCTCTGAATGTATCACTGATGATTTTTTTACACCTTCTGACTAAAAATGAAACCTGAAACGTTTCTAGACGGGTTTCAGACGGCGACGCTGTTACTTATTAGAATAACGTGTTTTCCTTCGCACGTTTTACATTTGTTAGACCCCGTGACTCCGGTGAAAGAAGTGTGAAGCGTGATGACACATTTTAGGAACTGGATCGCAGCCCGGTGATATGCTGGTTTTACTTCATGCTGGTTTTTAGACTTGCTTCTTCCAGTAACATCTGGTTTCTCTGAACCTTCTCATCATATCACACACACACACACACACACTCACACACACACACACACACGCACACGCACACGCACACGCACACGCACACACACACACACACACACACACACGCACACGCACACACACACACACACACACACACACACACACACACACACACACACGCACGCACACACACACACATCACTCTTCATTTATGTTAAGATTTCAATTCTGTTGGTTTGTGACAAACGTCTGTTAAAAAACACGTTTGCGGTTCTTCTTGCTGCATTTCGGAGCCCTTAAGGTGCAACTAGTCTTTTTTAAGTTTTAAAAAAGTAAGTAACTAGGAAGTGATGAAGTACCTATTATTTCTTAGCACTTTTCACTGATAAAATTCCAAAAGTGCTTCACAATGAAAAAAGTAAATAAATAAACAAGAAAATGAACAAACACGAGACTATAGCAATCAATAAAACCAGGTAGAGAAGGTTTAAAGAGCCCATTTTTAAAACATTTAAATTAGGGCCGTGACTCGATTAAAATTTTTATCTAATTAATTAGAGGCTATGTAATTAATTAATCTAAATTAATCGCATTTTTAGAGTGATTCTGTTTTAACTTAAACTTCTGTTTTCAACTTTAAGACACGTTGTCTGTGATTGTTTACAGAGTAGTGAGAACAAGTTCTCCCAGCAGAAGCCAGGTGCCTCTCGTGTGTCTGACTACTTTCATAAACTACTGTTAGGGCACAGAATTATTCTGTCTGGTGCTTTCAGAGCTGCACAGATGTTATGTAAATGTTAAAAATATAGCTTACAGCAACTTTGGTAAAGTTTCCAGTGCCACCGGGCAGCTGCAGCAGAGACGATCGCTGAAAAATGTCCGCGACATGGACTCCGTTGTTGTCCGGAAGTTTATTTTTTCATGGTAAGAAAAGAGGCGGACGGGTTTCCTAAATCCTGCACCAGTACAAGCAAGGCAACTTCTTTCTGTTTTTATTCCATTTTAGTAGCCATTAGCGCTGTGCATTGTTGTGTGCGTCGGTGATATTCGGTTTACGAGGAAATCGTGCAATGACAAAGGTTCCGCCGTGCTTGAAATGCAAGCTGCGATTAAATGCGTTTACTTTTTTAACGCATCATTGTTTTCTAATTAATTAAATCATAATTAACGCGTTAAAGTCCCGGCCCTAATTTAAATGTTTTTTGAGGAATCAACACAGCGAAGAGACAGAGGAAGAGAGCTCCACAGCCTCACAGCCGTAGCCTTAAAGGAGCGACCTCGACGGGACTTTAGCTGTTTTTTGGAACCTCCGGGAACATCTGACCTTCTGATCTTAGGCATTGTAGACGTGCACCGGATCACTTACTCATGAGGGAGTGCCCCCCCCACCCCACCCCCACTACGGGGCCTAAACCGTGCACTAAACGTGAAACCTTATTTTTTATTATCGTCATAAAACAATTATAGTAAATGTGCTTTAATAAAACACCCTGCAGGTACACAGATTTCAACATATGGACCGATAGGGTCAGCAGCCTGCATCTGGGAGGTCCAAAGTGTGTCCCGTTTATGGCTTTTCGTCCATCGACTCACATGTACTGGACAATGTGTTTCCATAGGCTCCAATTATATGTTTTTGTACCAAAATGGGAGGTGGTCACCACCGCCATTTTGACCGTGTCACAGGTTCCGTCAAGCCCAAAAAAGGAAAAGAGGTGGAGCTGAGGGTGGGGCTGTAAGGCTGGGATCAGCGATGTAGCTACAAGCTAACCAAAAGCTAACGCGGAGGTGGGAGCTAAGCTAACGGAGGAAGCTACCTAGCTACAACCGGAGATAACTGTGCACAACACTGGAGCTTAGTGCTTAGTTAGCTTAGTCAGTGATGCGCCGGGCTGACCGCTGGGGAGAACCGGGTGGAAAACATCGGTTTCCATCCAAGAGGTCCACAAGCCGGCAGCCCGCACAGCAGTCAGGCGCTGCTGCGATCAAATGATATCCTAAAAGAACGTATAAACGCTACAACTAATAGTCTAAGTTGAGAGACTGGAAATGGCGGAACAGTTTTCAGGCGAGGCCGAGGCTCAGGCTGAGGCCTTTCCCCGGAGCTAGCTCTATGGTCACGTGGGTCTGATGCTCATTAATTATACAGAATTTTAGGCTTTTAATACACTTAAACAGAAGAGTGAGAAAAAAAATCACCCCCTCAGAGTTGTCATGAGTGTAAACTAGATCATTTAAACCTAAAACATGTTCTGGTACCAGGCTGTAAACATGTTTATTTCTGCTGTGAAATTGGTGTTTTTAACATGGGAGTCAATGAGGATTTGCTCGCTTCTGACACCAGCCCCTAGTGGATGAGGGTGGAACTGCAATTATTGTCACTTCCGTGTTGGCTTCATTTTCAGACCCGCATTATGGAGGCTTGGTTCCATCCCAGGCCCGGAAGGCCATGTGTCAAAGTATCTTTGGGAACGATACTAATCTCTGAAAATTACCCCGAGAGGGGTCGATACAGTTGATTGTGCAACGACATTGCGGTCGGCACTTCAGGTACGCTTAAAAACAAATGAAACAGAAGTATAAACTGCCACTGGCTTAGTGGGCGCAGCCAGCAGACAGGAAACAACAGCAGCCGTTTAAAGAAGAGGTAAATAACAGTTTATAAGAGCTCTGAAGATGTGACCCTGTTGTGCACTTTGACGACACAGAATTGTTCCCCTGATGGCACTTCAGGGCTTCCGTACGCCCAAACTCAAAACGTGCTGCTAACATTAACAACGGTCGTGTAAAAAGTGCCCTTTCTGCCCGACCCGCAGCCATTTAACAACCTACAGAAGGATTTGAGTGATTTGCAAAGCCAACAAAAACACAAATAAAATATGAATATGGTCCTGAGTGTGTATGAAAGATGCTTTTAGTTGTCCCTGCCCCCCCCCTCCCCCCTCTGAGCTGTAATTCTATAATAACACTGAAAGGAAGATGTATATTTAATATCTCATCTTGCTGTGCTGATGATGTGGCATGTTTTGAAACATTGGTTTCATAACTATATCAATACCTCATCTCTTTTTCATGCCATTGATAATTGTATCTCCTGCAGGAGGACGAGGAGGAGGAGGAGGAGGAAACGAGCTGAAGCACTTCAGCTGATTTCAATACCTGATTGAAGTCTGCTGCTTTGGTTTATTAACATGAATCCACTCATCACTTTGTCAGACTGTATTAAAAATATATATTCAGGAACCCCCTGAAGGGATTTCTGGCGACATTAAACTGAGGGATTGTGGGATTTTAGCGTTTTGTTCTACGTTGTTAATTGAATCTGTAGAGTCGAGTGTGTTTTCCTGCCTCTGCTTTGAGATGAAGAGGTTGTGACATCTCTGCTACCCTCAGTCCCACACCGGTGAAGCTGGGTCGCGATATTTCCCCGGCGACCATCTGGGTTGGGACTTTACACCATGTTTCAGCAATTAGATCTCAATTAGCTGTGGAGCAAACACACACACACACACACTGATCTCTCTGGGGTCTTGTTTGGACCGTGGTGTCCCACGTGTACGCCCCGCGGCCCTGTGGGCAGGATTGAATCCACAGATACGGGACGTAAACACAAACAAACACAAACCATGGCGATGCCCGCTGTGATGCTGAGGAGGCTCTCAGATTCTCGTCTCCTCTTCTGATCCTTCATTTCGTCCTTCTGTTTCAGTGTTTTACTTTCTTATTCTGACCTTCCTCACCCCTCTCCCTCTCCCTCTCACCTCCTTCCTCTCCTCCACTCTGCCGGGTCGCTGTGCTTGTCGCGGGTGATAATCCATGTCACGGCGGCTGATTGGGGATTAGGACTAGCAGTTTATTCACGGCATGGGAGAATGATACAGCGCTTAGCGGCAGCGGCTCCCGCGGCAGCCGCTCTCTGCTGAATTAGCAACATGTTTGAATGAGATAAAAGAGACAGCTTACCCCACCGCACTCCACCACCTAATCCCAATACAGCTGTGAAATGAGCCGGGCCGACCACACCGCACACACACACACACTGTTGACTCTATACCTGCCTGAACACACACACACACACCTCTAAACCGGAGATCACGAATGTAGTTTTCCAGACATCTGGGTTAATATTTAGAAAAATGCAGCTGCGTAAAACTACACAGTTGGTGTGATTTGTAACCAACAACCCAACCCTGCAGGCATGAGCCGCTTCTGCAGGACCGGATGCCACAACGACCCTTTCCTCATTTCCACATGTTTTTTTTGTGATTATTGACCAATAATTTGTATTGATTACTACAGTGATTATGTATTTCATCGACCTTTGGAGCAGCAGGAACGGCATTGCCCAGTTTTATATTTTAGAGGAAAGCCGGACTGAAATACAACGTAAACATTTAGGGTTCAGATAGGGTGACCATATTCCCATTTCCATAAAGGAGAAGAAGAAGAAAATATCATTTCTATATCGCCTCTCAAGATAAAAATCACGAGGCGCTTCACAAAAACAAAAACAAAGAATAAAAAAATTGTAAAAATATAAAAAAGCAGTTCGAAAATGTTTAAAATATTTAAAATGAGCAAGAATAAGCAATTGCGATTTAAAAGAAAAAATGTTAAGACAGAGAGAGAGTGAACAGGAAAGGGAAATCAGTGGATCCTGAGGAAGGTGGAATAGGTGGGGAGAGCAGAATAAAGAGAGAGAGGTGAAGAAGGTCATACAAAAGCCAGCTTGAACAAGTGAGTCTTCAGCTGCTTTTTAAAGGAGACCACTGAGTCCACTGATCTCAGGCTCAGGGGGAGAGAGGTCCAGAGTCTGGGGGCCACAGCAGCAGGTGATCTGTCACCTTTGACCTTTAGCCTGGTGCTGCACAACCAGTAGGCTTTGATCACTGGACCTCAGGGACCTGCTGGGGGTGTAGGGACTAAGAAGATCACCAATGTAAGATGGTGCTTGTCCATGTAAGGCCCTATAGACCAGAACCAGGATCTTGAAATGAACCCTGAAGTTGACTGGCAGCCAGTGAAGCTGGAGGAGAAGCGGGGTGATGTGGGTGTGTTTGGAGGACTTGGTCAGAAGCCGAGCACAGGCGTTCTGAACCACCTGTAGACGGTTCAGGGAGGTTCTGCTCAGACACGTGAAAAGAGAGTTACAGTAGTCTAAGCGTGAGGAGATGAAGGTGTGGAGAACTGTCTCAAGTTCAGAGCGGGACAGAATGGGACTCAGCTTAGCAATGTTCCTGAGATGGAAGAAGAAAGAGCGAACAAGAGAACTGACATGAGAATCCAGGGTGAGAGCTGGGTCAAAGGTCACGCCAAGATTCCTGACGGAAGGTTTTGGTGTGAGAAGCTGCTTTTGATCCACCCTGTTCTTCTGATAACGACCCAGATTCCTTAACTTCTCAGTTCAACGAGCACTGCCTCTCCATTCTGGACAACATCTGTCCTGTCAGAACCAGATCAGGTCCTGCAGTGAACCCTACTCCCTGGTTTAATGACAGCCTTCGCAGCCTGAAGCACCAATGCAGAAAAATTGAGCGTTTGTGGAAGAAAACCCATCTCCACGTCCATCTGCTGCACCTAAAGGATCTTCTGACATCCTTTAACTCTGCAGTCAGAGACGCTTGGGTTTCCTATTTCTCCAACCTGGTGTCCCAGAGCAAAGGGAACCCCAAGGTGCTGTTTAACACCATCAGCAGCATCGTCTCTCCTGCCTCTCCTACAGCCTCCATCCACTCTGTTGCAGACTGTGAGAACTTTCTGTCTTTCTTTGTGGACAAAGTCAATAAGGTTAGATCTAGCATCTCTCCTTCAGCCTTATCGCCGCCTCTCCCAACTCCAACCAGGCCCATCATCCTAGATAGCTTTGCTCCTGTTTCTTTGCCTGAGTTAACCAAACTAGTTAACTCTATGAAGACCTCTGCATGCCCCCTCCACATCTTACCCTCATCTTTGTTTAAAAGTGCTTTTCAGTCCATCGGTCCCAGCGTGCTCTCTATAATTAATGCTTCTCTGGTTTCTGGTCAGGTCCCTGCTTACTTTAAGAACGCTGTAATCCACCCGCTTCTTAAAAAACAAGTCTCGACCCCTCTCTCCACAGCAGCTTCAGACCCATCTCTAAACTTCCGTTCATCTCCAAGATCTTGGAAAAGGTTGTGGCTAAACAACTCACAGCTGCTCTTGATGAACATAACATCTATGATAGCTTCCAGTCAGGTTTTCGTAGAGCTCATTCTACTGAAACAGCTCTTCTTAGGGTCTCTAATGACCTTCTGACTCACAGTGATGCAGGGGACTGTTCTGTTCTGGTCCTGCTGGACCTGACTGCAGCCTTTGACACTGTTGACCATCACCTGCTACTGGAGAGGCTGAGAGACTGGGTAGGCCTATCAGGATCTGCTCTGGAGTGGTTCTCATCTTATCTCTCTGAGCGCTCATTTTCTGTGGTCGTCTCCAAGTTTCGGTCCTCCACCACCTCCCTTACCCACGGTGTCCCACAAGGTTCTGTGCTGGGGCCTCTGCTCTTCCTCCTCTATCTGCTTCCTCTTCAGCACATCCTGAGCTCCTTCAAAGGAATCTCCTACCATCTTTATGCAGATGGCATCCAACTGTACATCTCCTTTAAGCCCCATGAGATGTCTAAGCTGCAGCTGTTACACACCTGCTTAGACTCTATCAAAACCTGGATGGTGGGAGCTTTCTTCAGCTGAATGAAGATAAGACTGAGATCCTCATCTGTGCCCCAGACAAGCTGGTTCCCAAAGTCAGAGACTCTCTTGGTCAACTTGCTTCTCACACCAAACCTTCCGTCAGGAATCTTGGCGTGACCTTTGACCCAGCTCTCACCCTGGATTCTCATGTTCGCTCTTCCTTCTTCCATCTCAGGAACGTTGCTAAGCTGAGTCCCATTCTGTCCCGCTCTGAACTTCAGACAGTTCTCCACACCTTCATCTCCTCACGCTTAGACTACTGTAACTCTCTTTTCACGTGTCTGAGCAGAACCTCCCTGAACCGTCTACAGGTGGTTCAGAACGCCTGTGCTCGGCTTCTGACCAAGTCCTCCAAACACACCCACATCACCCCGCTTCTCCTCCAGCTTCACTGGCTGCCAGTCAACTTCAGGGTTCATTTCAAGATCCTGGTTCTGGTCTATAGGGCCTTACATGGACAAGCACCATCTTACATTGGTGATCTTCTTGGTCCCTACACCCCCAGCAGGTCCCTGAGGTCCAGTGATCAAAGCCTACTGGTTGTGCAGCACCAGGCTAAAGACCAAAGGTGACAGATCATCTGCTGCTGTGGCCCCCAGACTCTGGACCTCTCTCCCCCTGAGCCTGAGATCAGTGGACTCAGTGGTCTCCTTTAAACTCACCTGTTCAGGCTTCGGTGTGACCTCCACCCCCTCCATCTCCTTATTCTGCTCTTATTCCGCATTTCCCAGGATCCACCGATTTCCCTCTTTCCTATTCATTTTCTCTCTCCCTTTCCTTACATGTTTTGTTTGCAATTCTTTATTTATTTTGTCTCAATTCAACAATATAAATATTTATTCAAA